>NW_026623907.1:228726-251202 GCF_030028575.1 Malurus melanocephalus | reverse complement strand
GGGGACAGGCGGGTGTGTGGGAGCCCCCCGCGCTTATCCCTGAGGGGCCCGGGGTCCGCCCGTCCCGCCCCGCCGGCGTGAGGGGAATCGGGGTGCGGCATGGGGCGCCCCTCGTGCCGGGGCCTCCTGAGGCGAAGTGTCCCCGGCTCGGGCTGGTCACCGCCGCCGGCCCGGCTACAGCGGGACCCCTGGAGTGACCTGGGGCCGGACGGCCCCGACAGATCCCTGGGGAGCTTTTAGGCTGCCCCGGCTCTCCTCAGGGTTGCCCTGACAGTTCTGGCCCTACTGTCCCCTCAGCCCATGAAGGGGGATGTCACCTCAGCCACCAGCCCACCTCGGCAGCAGGGATCCSGCTCACCCYACCCCACCTCGGCCGGGAGCAGGGATCCCGCTCACCCCACCTTCCTCAGGCAGAGCCACAAGGCCACCCCCGGCTTGTCACCCTACCAGAGGGTTTTTCCCCATTTTTGGAAGCTGTAGGATTTTGTTGTCGAGTCACCCTCCAGACAGGGCCCATTTTAAACCCATCCCCTCACAGCCCCCCTGATCCCGGGGGAGCTGGGAGCAGCACTGCCAGGGAGCGGAGCGGGGTGACGGAGAGGAGGAAGTTCTGTGGTGTCTTCCTGCAAGGCTTCGGTTCCCTCCAGAGGCGCCTGGATCCTCCAGCGGCTGCTGCTTCCCACTGGAGCCCGAGCCGGTCCCACAGGTGGGCTGCACCCAGCAAGGGGCTCCGCCACCTTCTACCCGCCTGTGACCACGCTCAGCGATGTATCGCTTCACCCACTCTACTGCCACGCTGTTCCGTAGAAAAGCAGGTTTTATCCAGCCATTTCCCGTTATTTGAGGAGRGTAATTTGCCATTTCCTCCGGAGTCGTATTCCATGTGAGCTCACTGACGGGTGCCGGTGTTATCCCGGCTCCTCAGGCAGAGCGGGTGAGCTGAGCTGTGATGTTTAGATACACAAATTACATTCTAATTTGTGTAGATGAGCGTAGGATTTCCCATGGCAATGATTAACAGTTCGGAGGCACGCTTGAGGAAGCTTTGGGATAACGGAGTGTCTGATCCAGTGATGGGCTTTTTGGGATAGAGGGGGGAGAAAACGAGTGAAGCTCATTTGATCGGTTCCGTGTTTAGCTGTGACTTAATGAAGGTCCTCAGATCCTTGGKTAAACCGGAGGGAAAACTTGCCAGGGAATGTGGTGCCATTCTCAGCTTTGTCTGGCGGAGCGTGTGACAGACGTGTCAGCCCTGACTCTGTGCGTGTTGGGAATTGCACACACGTACACACGCTGGTGCCTTCCCTGCACATCCCGAGAGCAGGAGGAGGGAATGCAAATGATGCCGGATGTAAGCGGAGAAAGCATCATCCTGGGAAGTACAACCTGAGTCCAGCGAGACAATCGGGCACATCCCTCAGCCTGTGCTGCCGAGCCCTGCTCCCGGGAAATGTGATGTGTCACTGATGGGATGAACTGTTCCTTAGCTTCTCTGAGAGAATCTGGAAGCGTCCATGGATCCGAGTGGATCTCTGTGGGATCAGCTGCCTTCTGCTGCCACCCATCCACAGCTCAAAATTGTTCCCTGTATTCCATAGACATTTACCTATTCCTAGAGGATCTCCTGGCCCTTTGCCAGGCTGGTGGATGTTRCGAGTAAGAAATTAAGAAAGCAAAATGCCTCTGTTTTTCCTAGGGAAGAATAAATTTATTTATTCTATTTATACAACAAAACCTCATTGCCTTGAAAGCTGTGTTTACATTCAGTGACTGCAGCATTGTGTGGTGACATCAGTCCATGGGGTGACTGCTACATTTTTCAGCTGGCAAAGGAGGAGGCTCGGGCTTTTCCTGAAACTAAGGCAGAAAGGARAAAGTCCTTGCTTTGTTCTAAAAATGGGCTTATGGGTCATTAAAAATATTAACGCTATTTTGAAACGGATCAAACTTTGTCCTAGTTACTCAGACCTGGAAATGGGCAGCTGCTTAGTGTAACCCTCCTTTGTTTYACAAGAATAATTTGCTTTTTTAAAGCTCACAGAGCAAATTAGGGTGAGTGAGTATATGGGATTGCTCCTGGTCATAGCTGGGTCGCCGTCACATCCCTGGGATCTCTTGTAGGGGTGTGTGATGCATCCAGAGTAGGATTTAGCCTTGGGCTAAAGGTCAGCATAAGGCTATGCCTCATTTAAGGCTCTTCCTGAACGTGCCAAGCGATGCATAGACCTCACAACTGCTGCCAGTTGAATGGWTGAGGCAGCTTCAGATGAAAAAAAATCACAAATAATTTCTTGCTGTGAGTAGTGGACTCTTGTTTTCCCAAAATAAGGATTGTTAGTCCTAATCCTGCATGGCATGGTGAAGCCCAGCCAGTTCATGAAGGTTTGTAGTAGCTTTCACTGATTTTTGTTCTAAATTCTCCGTGTTTGGCAGTTGCAGATGCTCAGCAGCCTGGTCCCTCTGATCCAAGTAAGATCCCAGCTCCCAGTTGCTCCTTTCAACAGTGCAGACTGGAACAAATCATGTGAAATCTCATGTTTCCCATCATGGCCAATTTTGTGTTGAAGTTGGAATCATCCACCCTCCAAGAATTCAGTTTTGAAGCCATAAAAGGGATTACAGAAGTTATAGATACTTCTTGGTGAGGGTTTTCAAGCTGGGTAGGGGATTTAGGAGAGCTCCTAAAGGGAGCCAGGAAAGGCCAAGGAACTTCTTTGAGCATAAGGGACTCCTCTCTAGCAAAGCCAGGAATCATCAGTGTCACACTCTTCAACTACACATTAATGGGTTAAACTGGGAAAAAAAGGATGATTTTGGTAGTTTTTTTTTTTTTTATTTTAACCATGTTAACATATTTTCTGTTTGTTTTTTGATTTCTGCCCTTTTATGGTGGATTTTCAATTTCTACTTCCTGGCATTTCTTTGTGACTCTGAATGCTGGGAACCTGACAAGTGAAAGCTGAGATGTTTCAGACAGGGGGGCCTTTACACAAAAAGCCAGAAATATTCACAACCAAACAACTGGCTTCTGAAAAAGAAAAGAAAATGAAATGTTGGGACTTGAAAGAAGAGACAAGTCAACATTGCGAGCTGAATGTGCTTACAGAATCATGGAATGGGCAGGGACACTTTCCAGAAGATCAGGTTGCTCCAAGCCTCATCCAACCTGGCCTGGAATAATTCCAGGGATGGGGCAGCCAGGCTCCTCTGGGCACCCTGTGCCAGGGCCTCATCAGCCAGGAATTCCTTCCCAATATCCCATCCATCCCTGCCTTCTGGCAGTTTGAAGCCATTCCCTGTGTCCTGTCCCTTCAGGCCCTCATCCAGAGCTGCTCTCCTAYGGTTGTTGTGCAGACAGCAGCACTGTATGAGGAATTGGAATCACTGGGATCCACCCGAGGAGCAGGAACAAGAGCAGCCTGCCTTTTCCTTTCTGGGGAAGAACSAGGATGGCCTGAGCCTGCCTCAGAGTGGTGACATGGTGCCCTTGTCCTGCCTCGTGTCATGWCCATGCCATGAGTGGCTCCGGCCTTGGCTGCCTCCCTGACTGATGGAAGTGGGAAGCAGCATGTGGAGTTGGCTGTGTCTTGCTCCATTTTCCCTGCTAAGCTATGGGTGACAAACAACACACTTAAATATTGTTTAGGGTGTAGGTGATGGTCAGGGACAGCAGGCTTTATATTAACTCTCCTGGATCACTGACTGGAACCTTCTCCAGTGGAGGAAGGTATTGTCATGCTCTGGGAGGCACAAACCTTTGCATGGATCACTTCTGAATGTCACTTCACTCTAGAGAGCCCTCAGCTCCTTTGTTCTGACAGAAATGCTCCTATTTGCCATCAGCTGAAGGAAGCTGAAGTGTTACAGCAGCAAAGGAACTGATCACAAATCTCCCAATTGAGATGGAGGCACCAGAGAAGGGGCTGAACTCTGCCAAGCCCATAAAGTGTATTTAAAGCACTCTATAAAMACAAATATTTTATGCACAGTGTAATTCCCTTTCATGCTATGTCCTAAAATTTCATGGCATGTTTACCAGACTTTATTTCCAGGCAATTTTAACAACAAAACGGTAAAACTAATTTAATGTCAGGAATGACTAAATCCAGTAATAATGGTGAGATGAAGGGAGGCTGTTGCTAAAAACAGAGCGGATGAAGGATCAATCAGAAAATGTGTGCTGGGAGGGAAGTGGAAGTTCTGGAGATGTATCCCTGGAAGTGTCTGGCTGTACAGGGCTTGGAGCAACYTGGRGTAGTGGAAGATGTCTCTGCCCATGATGGGGTGGAATGAGATGTTCTTTAAGTTCCCTTTCAGCCCAAACCAGATTGAGATTCTGTGTTACACTGGAGCCTGGCTAAGTTTAAATGTGGGAAAGGAAGCAGGCTCAGCATTTGCATCTGACAAACAGAAAATGGCTTTTTGCTAGGGCTCTTCCAACAGTGTTTTGACTAACACAGGTGGAGTGGGAGGTGTCCACCTTGCTCTGACTCAGCCATTCCTGGTGTGTGAGCTGGCATGGGCACAGCCACATAACTGTCTAACGTGACCTCAAACCTCCTGAAAAAATTCTAGAAAAACCTCRTGATTTGCTTCATTCCCAAGGTAGYTGCRTGCCTGTGTCTCCAAAACTCAGCCTGGGAATTTAACAGCAGTAGGAATTGCTCTCGCTTCAGAGCCAACTAAGTACTGGAGCGTCATGTAGTAGGTGTTGTAATTTAAAATTTCACATCGGCCTTTGGCATTTGAGATGTTGTAACAGGCAGGTTTGGGGGCCAGTAATCATCCAAACTCTTGTTCCTGTCAGCAGTCGTTCACGTGGGAAGGTCCCAAACCACTCTTGCTATCAGCAGAATCATTCATCCCCTTGTTSCCTCTGCCAAAGGGAGAAGGGGCTGAGCTGGCCACGCTGGAGYTGAAGCTGTGCTGCTGCCAGCTGGGTGACTCAGGGCTGGCACRAAGAAGGTGCACTCCACATCTCCCCACTGCTCCAAAAAAAGCAAAGGGTGAGGATGAAGCCTGGCAGCAGCARCCACCCTGCTCAGCTCCCTGCTCCAAGCATCCCGGGGTGCCAGGAGAACGTGGGATTGCAGATTGCATTGGGCAGAGGTGTTAACAGGGCAGTGCAGCTGAGGTGGAGGAATTTAACCTGCCTTTGGAGAGGACAGCTTGGGATTCCAAAGGGAGACACCAAGTGTGGCCTTTTACAGAATCACAGAATTATTGAGCTTGGAAAAAACTCTGAGATCATCGAGTCCAAACTATGACCAAACACCACCTTGCCAACCAGACCTTGGCACTGAGTGCCACATCCAGTCTGTCCTTAAACACCTGCAGGGATGGTGACTCCACCACATCTCTGCACAGTCCATTTCTATTTACCTGCCAGTCCTGTTGAAGGACAGCGCTCATTTTTTCCGTGACCTGTTTCCAAACAGATTTTCTTCACCTGTTTCTAATGATGCCCTGCAGCTCCCCAGGTGATTTTCATCRGGCTCTATCATTGATCCATCATTTCCACAGTTTCATGGCAGCTGTGATTACATCCACTCTRAGGAGGTGCAGGTGATTTCCTACTTGGGCATTATAAATTGTGGCTCTGCCTTGTCCTTCCCTGCTGTATTTCCCACATCAGCAGCCTCAGCTATAAAGGGAGAGTGTGGTAAGAGGTATGTGTCACTTTTGGGTGGCTTGGTGGCTCTGGTGAGTGGGTGCTACTGATGTGCAGCATTGTGTTTCCCCTGCTTGGATTTGGGATTTTCTAGTTCTGTGGAGTTGTCAGAAATCCTAGCAGAGAAGAGGGAAGGTTGTGTGGCTGTGAGGTCTTTTGTGGCCTGCATGTGGGAGGTGAATGGAGAGAGGCTATTTATAAGGCCAGGGGGGAATGGCTTCCCACTGTCAGAGGGCAGGGTTAAGTGGGATATTAGGAAAAAAATCTTTTTGGTGAAGGAGGTGAGGCCCTGGTACAGGTTACTCAGAGAAACTGTGGCTGTCCCTGGAAGTGTCCAGGGCTGGGTTAGGGCTTGGAGCACCCTGGGACAGTGGARGGTGATGGAATGAGATGAGCTTTAAGATTCTTTCCACTCAAGGCCATTCTATGATTCTGTGACACAGAAAGGGATGGTGAATGTGTGTGTGTGGCTAAACCCAGCTTGGGAGGCTTTCTGACCTGCTGGCCAGGAACCTTCAGAGGGTTTGGTGCAGGCAGGACTGCAGAGCAGGGAYGGGTGTCAGGTGGGGCTTTGCCCAGCCAGGGTTCCCTGCTCCACCCTCTGGAAGGCACCGTCTCCCAGGAGCACCTCTGTCTAGACACCTTCTGGCAGCCCAGGCTGAGGGAATTTGCCAGCTCACAGCTGCCCAGGCCAGGCTCAGCTCTCCATGATGCATCCTTTGTGCAGAATCAGGGCAGGTCATTGCTGGACAACGCCCCTGCTGTGACTCTCCAGTGCATCTGTGTTGCTTCCATGCCTTGTTTCCCATTTTCCTCTCGTTTGGCTGGATCAGMTGCTGAGCTTTGTGGAGAGGAGGAGAGGATTCCTGGTGCATGCTCGGAGCTCCCTGCCCCTCCCAGCCTCCTGAGCATCGCTGGCTGTCATGTGGCACAGGGAGCTCAGCACAGACACAGAGGGCAGAGCTCATGTGCCAGCAGCAGCCACGCTGAACGTGCCCAGTGCAGGGGAGACGCTTGGAGAGGGATGGCTGTGCTCCCCAGAGCCCTTGTGCAGGGCAGATAAGCTTCCTGGAAGCTGCAGCTCTCTGGAGAGCATCCAGAGGGATGGARGCTGACTGTGAGCTCTGTTCAGGGCTTGGCTCACGGTGCTGTTGGTGGCAGCGTGATCTGTTAGGGATGTCCAGAAAGGACTCAACACAGATATCACTGCTGGTCAAACTAATCCCCTGAGAGCTGCTGATAAGCAGCCTGACACAACTGATACAGGTTATTCTGTTCCAAGGAAATAACRGCAAGTTAAAGCTTCCCATCAAATGTCTATTTTCTCTCCTTGGTGGTTTGTGTTTTTCCATGCAGTAATTTGGTTTGAATGCCCTCAAAGTGGCAGYGCTGCCTGACATTGGTGTATTTGTGTATGTGACATCTGAGCTGGGCTTGTTTTGTCTGGAGAAGAGAAAGCTCCAGGGAATCCTCGCTGTTGCCTTCCAGTGCTTGGAAGTGGCTTATAAAAAGGGAGAGCGATGTTTTACATGGGCAGATAGTGATAGGACAAGGGGAAATTGATTTAAACTTTTAGCTTAGTAAACTTTTAATTAAGGGRAGAGATTAGATTAGATATGAGGAAGAAATTCTTGTTGTGGGGGTGGAGAGACTGGCACAGGGTGCCCAGAGAAGCTGTGGCTGCCCCTGGATCCCTGAAAGTGTCCCAGGTCAGGTTGGACAGGGCTTGGAGCACCCTGGGGTAGTAGAAGATGTCCCTGTCCATTGCAGGGGTGGAACAAGCTGCTCTTTAACCTTTGTAACCCAAACCATTCTGGCATTTTGTGATTTCAGCAATGGAGTTGGAGCCCAGGCTGCAGCCCCTGCTTTCCCCAGGCAGTGCTCAGATAGCTGAAACTCCTGGGATCCAAGAGAGCCTGAGAGCAGYGCTGGCAAATTGGCTTCCTCAGGCTCTGGGTAGGCAGTGTTTGCACAGATGATGGGTCATGGCTGCATTTCATTCTCTGGAATGAAATGTATTTATTGTGCAGGCTCATTTGAGGACAAGGCTGATTCCTTCATGRGGCTCTGGGAAGCAGTCAGCATTTCTGTGACCTGCTCTTCCGTGGCTGAGGAAGAACAGGCTTCAGCAAGCACTCACCAAATGTTGCATAATTAGTGGTGTGTAATTTACCTAATTTATTCTCTAGGAGTTAAACACTTTAGACGTGTCTGTCGGTCTGCACACAGGCACAATGTGAAATACGCTGTTTTAATTTAATTAATTTAGGCAAAAGCAAGTCTTAGACCAGTTAAAGAATTTTTTTGCTTTTTTTAATGCTGTCTGACAGCCCAGTAAGTACGAACGCAAATCCTGATCTCCTTCCCCTTCCCACTTGGAATCGCCATATGGAAAAGAGACGTGCCTTCCACCCCGCTCCAGAGTCATGGAAATGAGCTGTTATGAAATGGGGAAAAGGAGCCGTATCCTGACAATTTCTGAATGAGCAGCTGGAGAATTGACGTAATTGCAGGGTGCCRGGAGAGAGCTGAGAGAAAGGAGGAGTCAACTTAGAAAAGAGTGAAAACAAGAGTGTGTTTAGGAAAGCTGAGCTCTCCTTCCGTTCCTTTTTGGCCACATGAGGTTTTGCCACTGCCAGGTACAGCTTCCTTTAGAGCAAATAAGTTATTTATGGCCAGAAAGACCAGTTAAAATAATTGATTTCCAGTAGTGTGCAGCCATTTTATAAAATAATCCCTGGCTCTCCGCTGTGGCAGATAATCTAATAAACAGAACCTGGAAGTTTCATCACATGGAAATAAATGTGGAAGAGTTTTGAAAAGTGAAAATAAATATGAAAAATATAGTTCTGTCTGCARATGGCCTAGTGAAAGAAGCAGAGATAGGGATGAAATTAGTTCAGGGACCTGCGTAATATAATCTCTCTTTCCTGCTGTCTCCAAGGAACTGGGAAACCATTATATCTTGCTCATAATACTTTGTGTTGTGCCTTTTCTTCTCCAGCAGAACTCTCCCAGCCTGGCTCCAGAGCAGAGGGGCTCCAGCCAAAGTTTTTGGTCCCACTTCCCTCTGTCTGTGTGCCCCAAGTTGGGATTTGTCTGGTCTGGGAAGGTGGYACAGCTGTTGTACTCTGATGGCTGAGTTAGAGTCAGAAATATTTAARTTTAATTTGGTTTACAGATCTTTTCCTGCCCCCGCCATGAGTCACATCCTATCCAAGGATCTCTCYACTGTCCTTTCTGTGCAGCTGGAAGGAGAAAATAAAAATTGGACCAGGTTAGCTGAGCAGGGCTTTGGGAAACACCACAAGAGARGAGGCATTTCCTATCCTTTATATGGCCCTTGCAGCTTGGCAGTGCTTAAAAAGAGGAATGGCTCTTTGGCACCTGGCCATCCTTACCTGTTGGGAATGCCTTAATGCTGGAAAAGGTGTTTGGTGTGTGCTTGCTCTCAGACACCTTCATTTGGCAATGGGTGCTTGGATTCTTGCTCCGTGGATTTGAAATGGGAAAGATTTTTTTTTTTTCCTGGAGGACCCTAAGGAGTGACACAGGGCAGGGGCTGGTGCTAGAACGGATTTTAGTGCTGCAGTCTGGTGAAGAATCTGGCTTTTCAGAGCGTTTGGGACTTTTGTTGAGCTAAAAAACCTCCAAGCATTGGAAAGAAAAGATCTTTGTCTTTCAGCTGTGAGCAAAGAAAGCTYGTAGTATATGTCCGAGAGCCACCAGAAATCCCCTGGCAACCAGGCTTAATGATCCCAGCACTTCCTTGTGGGATCTTAGGAAATCAGGACCTCGTACAAAAGCACTGCTGTTATTTAAAATATGGAGTTACTGCTGGAGGCTTCTTTATAGAGAGGCCCGGAATGGGCAAATCCCATTCCTCTTGGTATTTATAACTCCTCTTTTAGCATGTGCACACATAGTCCTTGTGCTTTGAAACAGCTCAAAAGTGGGTCCCCAAGGTYGGGGGCTGAAACAGAGACTGAGGAGGTTTAGCTGGAGGCAAAATTTGGGAAAGTTACAGCCTGAGGCAGCAAACCAGGAAGTTTTTGTTGGAATGTGGGGGGAACTTTCCATCTTGTGCTCCTTTCCCTGCTGGCAAGGAGATTTCACGTGGCTGTAGGTGAGCTGACTGGCACRATTAATCACCTTCAGCATCTCTTCCCTGTGCTGGAAAGTTTGGAGAGACCAGAAAAGGAAAATTACTGGAGCTGGCCTGCTCTTTGCAAATCTCAGGGCTGCAGGTCTTAAAAWGCATCTGTGGGATCCCTCCACAGCCTGGGCAGCAGCTCCACGGGGAACGATGCCATTTCCAGCTGGGAAAGCGGGCAGTGCCTGTGCTTTGCGTGTGTTTTCCTCTTGGGAGTGGAGAAGAGGCTTTTATCAGGATGGGCTTGTGTCTGCATGGCCTGGTTCCTGCTGGGAGTGTCCCGGGGGATGCTGCTGACAAGGCTGATGGCAGGARCAGCACATTGCACTCGGAGCATTGAGGCCACAGATGGAGCAGAAATGTGTTGCTGCAGGAGCAGCAGTGGCACAGGATACACAAAGGTAGCATCCTTTGATAGAGATGTGAGGTCTTTGGGCACCTCAGCTGCAGTGCTGCTTCCATTTTTGAGTCAACCTTCAGGAAGGACCGGTGGGGAGTGTCCAGAGGAGAGGAGATCCCTACATAATGGGACAGAAGGGATGAAGAGGAGGTTTGGACTTCCCTTTTCTAGCTGAAAAAAAGGCTGAGTGAGGTGTTATGGCAGGTGCTGTGTAGGTAGGAAGTTGCAAGGATCTGTTCTCACTGTAGGATAAAATCGAATGTGTTTGTCAAGGGTGATTCCAGCAGGGAATGCTCTGCCTGTGTGGAACRTGTGCTCAGCTGAACCCAAAGTGGCATGGAGTCTCTGTTGGGTTTTCTGAAGCCAGGTGCAGCAGATCTGCTCTGGAGAATGCCATTTTGGGATGGATATTTGGGTTTTTGRACCTCTTACCACCTCTCTCAATGACTCCATGCTGTGCAGAAGAAGGAACCAAAAACCTCTTGTTTTCCTTGTCCCCACAGGTAGTTTTGCAGACAAGACTTAYGAGTGGAGCTCTGAGGAGGAGGAATCCGTGAGGAAGGCAGGGCCAGTGCAGGTCCTCATTGTCAAAGATGACCACTCCTTCGAGCTGGATGAAGCCGCCCTGAACCGCATCCTCCTCTCCGAGGCTGTCAGAGATAAGGAGGTCGTGGCTGTGTCCGTGGCTGGAGCCTTCAGGAAAGGAAAATCATTCCTGATGGACTTCATGCTGCGCTACATGTAYAATATGGTAAGGCTGCAGCTCAGGGGGCTCTTCCTGGGACATGGTGTTCCTTGTGGCTCCCATGTGCTGTGAGGGAGGAGCTGGATAGGACTTGGTGCTTTTGGAGTGCTCAAACCTCTCACGAACCTGGGCTTCACAACATAGAGCAGATCCTTCCCCAGGAAGAAATGTTTCATGGATTTTGACTTTGGAGCGGGGATGTTCACATCTGCTGCCCTGAATCACAGAMTCATTTAGGCTGGAAAATCCCTCTAAAGTTATTGAATCCAGCTGCTGATCCGGCACTGCCATATTCACCACTAAACCATATCCCTGGGTGTCATATCCACGTGTCTTTTGAATACTTCATGGATGGGGACTCCACCATGGCCCAGGGCAGTCTGTTCCAATGTGGGACCACCCTTCCAGTGAAAAGTTTTCCTAATATCCAACCTAAACCTTCCCTGGTGTAATTTCAGATTGTTTAATCTTTTCTTGCTGCTTGTTCCCTGGAGCAGAGCCTGATTCTCATCTGGCTGTGCCCTCCCATCTGGGAGTTGTGCAGAGCCAAAAGGTCCCCCCTGAGCCTCCTTTTCTTCAGGCTGAGCCCCCCCAACTCCCTCAGCTGCTCCTGGGGCTYCAGGCCCTTCCCCAGCTCTGTTCCCTTCTCCAGACATGCTGCAGCCCCTCAGTGTCTTTTGTGTTATGAGGGGCCCAAAACCCACCCCAGGATTTGAGGTGTCACAGCAATAAAAGGAAGCAAAAATCTCCCTTATGGAGTTTTTAACCTCTTACTCTTTTTGTAAGGAAACCTCTCCAACAGGGGAGAAGTATAAAACCAAAGTAAGGTGAGAACTCCAGCAACTCCTTCTGTTCCTCCCTGCAGGATGCAGTGGACTGGGTTGGGGATTACAACGAGCCTCTGACTGGTTTCTCCTGGAGGGGTGGCTCCGAGCGGGAAACGACCGGGATTCAGATCTGGAGYGAGGTTTTCCTGGTGGACAAGCCCGATGGCACAAAGGTCTGTGTCTCTCTGTTGCTCTCAGCTCKTTTCCCTCTTCCAGCTTTTAAGATTCTCCTGCCATGCCTTTGATGGCTGTGGAAGTTCAGGGGAGGTTTTTTCAGTGCTGTGTCCCYGATTTAGCATGGATGAGTTTAACACAGTGAGGTGATGTGATGTCTGTGTGTCCCTGATGTATTCTCGATGTGTCCCTCTGACTGTGAGAATCCCAGAGTTTATTTTTGTACTATAGTCTTGAATCTCATATCCTTGCAAACTACTCCAGTTTCCTAGAGCAGCAGTTGTAACATGGTGTTTCTTCATTCAGAGTTGTCACAGTGGATTTGGAGCAYCCTGCAAATTCAGCTTATAGCCAGGAATATTTGTGTTTATCTGTTCTTTAACATAGASCATGACACCAAAGTGATGCTGAGTCATTCAGGGTGTGATTCCCWGCTCTGGCTGAGTGTGTTTGGGTTGGGGAGGTGCAGTATGGGTTTGGTTTGTGGTGCAGAGKGAAGCAGAGCCTGACAGCAGCTGTTTGAGGAGCAGAGCAGCTCCTCACTGCCGTGCAAAGCATTAATTTCAGTACCTGCTGGAGTCACCCTGCTGTCAGGAGTGGCTGTGCTTTTCCTTTGACCCCCACAAATAAGAGGCTGAGGCAGCAGCAGTGGGACTCCCAGCACAGTAACTCAGCTGACATCCACCCCCTGTGGCACATGGGGTGGGTTTGCCTGGGTGCTGGGGRTGCTGACAGGACCTTTGTGCCCTGCAGGTCGCCGTGCTGCTGATGGACACACAGGGCACCTTTGACAGCCAGTCCACCCTGCGGGACTCGGCCACCGTGTTTGCCCTTAGCACAATGATCAGCTCCATCCAGGTAAGAAACCTCTGGGCTGGAGGAGTTCCCTCCTCAGCCTGACCCCCAGAGCCTGTCAGATCTTCCATTCCTATCAGGACTTGGCTCATACCAGCCCCACTGGGACCTTGACAGTGTCCCCATGGGCTGTTGTAGGCTTTTGCCACACCAGCCATGTGTTAGCCCCAAGGACAGGCTATTCTCAGAGATCTGAAGTTGTTTTTTCATTTAAATGCAGGTTTATAACTTGTCCCAGAATGTGCAGGAGGATGATCTGCAGCACTTGCAGGTAAGAGAAGAGAAAGCTTTGGGATGACCTAATTGTGGCTTTCCAAGGAGCAACAAGAAGGAGGGAGAGACTACAAGGGCCTGGAGTGACAGGGCAAAGGGGAATGGCTTCCCATTGTCAGAGGGCAGGGTTAGATGGGATATTGGGAAGAAATTGTTCCTGTGAGGCACTGGAACAAGTTTCCCGGAAAAGCTGTGGATGCCTCATCCCTGGAAATGTCCAAAGTCAGGTTGGATGGGGCTTGGAGCAGCCTTGGACAATGGAAGGTGTCCCTACCCATAGCAGGGGGTGGGACTGGATGGGGTTTAAGGTCCCTCCCAACCCAAACCATGCTGGGATTTTATTCTTTAGTTGTGAATTACCAGCCTGGAAGTTGCCATCTGGTACTGACTCAGTACAGGTGACACTCTAGGGGTGATTCCAGCCCTGACAGTTGGAGACAAGCAGCTAATGGGATTTTTGTGGCACAGGTGTCCTGCCCATTTCCTGGAATTACCTCCTGCTTTCTCTTCTGTTCGAGTGATTGATTGATTGATTAATTAGGTAGGTTTTTCCAGGAGCTTAAAGAAAGGAAAGAAAAGCAAAAGTTCATCTGAAAAAGTCAGCATTTGAAGACTTCTGAATTATTTCAGCCCATAAATATTATTACCAATAACACTTTTTAAACGCTGAATTTATTCAGTGTAGCACTGATCCTTCAGTTTAGATTTTAAGCCATGACTGTTTAACAAGTTGACCCATTTTTAGGCATCTGTGAAACACATTATTGTGCCTTCAGTTAGAAATTAGAGTGCAGAGAGACTGGAGAGTCTTCAAATCTTGCTGGTAGGCTGATTTTTAGAGCCTTTGCACAGCGGGGGTTTGCAGGGAAAGTACTTATTTCTGAATTCATTTCCTCTCGTTCCTGGAGTGTTCAGAGRGAGCAGGGCTCCAGCAGCCCCCGGAGCACGTGAATTTTCTGGTCGGTGTGAAACCAGCAGCTGATCTGAGCCATTTTGCACAGATTGGGCAGCTGAAAGCTCCAGGCTGGGATCTCTCACATGAGGGCTCAGCRTGGTGATGATCCAGAACAGCTCCATGTGCCTCTGGGATGAGCTGGGAGCCCACAGCCGCTTTGTGTCCAGCTCTGCTCTTAATCCCCAGTCMCAGATGTCCCTTGCTGCTTCACAGAATTCCCTCAAGGGACCCCCAGGGATCATGGACTGGCCCCTGGTGCTGCACAGACCCCAATAATCCCTGGTAGTGCTGTCCAAACGCTCCTGGAGCTCTGGCAGCCTCGGGGCCAGGACCATTCCCTGGGGAGCCTGGGCAGTGCCAGCACCCTCTGGGGGGGAACCTTTCCCTGAAATCCAACCTAAACCCACCCTGGCACAGCTCCAAACATTCCCTGGGTCCTTGCTCAGCCAGAGCAGAGCTTTGTGCTTGAATCAAACTCACTGTCCTGTCTTTTGCTTCTCCTTGCAGCTGTTCACCGAGTACGGCCGGCTGGCCATGGAGGAGACATTCCAGAAGCCTTTCCAGGTRAGTCCAAGGSTCCTGGCCGGCTCATTTGTCCCGGAGCCCGTTGGCTTCRCCACGAGGTGTCACTGCAGTTTGYAGGATGGGAGGAGATGGGATTGYCTGGGGATTGGCTCTGCTGCTCCAAGGAAGGGYTTTGTGCTTCCTTGCTGCCAGAAATGCTTCCAAATACATCCCACATCCCTCTTTGTTTCCTCTCTGAGCCCTTGCCATCCCAAGAGCTCTGCCCTGTCCTGTCAGGCTTGGAAAGCAGCTGCTTTTGCAGCAGGTTTGTCACATTCTGTACTCAGGAACTGTGCCCAACCTTTGCTGKGAGAGGTTTGAACTCACCTGCCCTGGGAATCCCTGCTCCTGGCAAAATGAAAGGATAAGGATTAACAGAGCTGTGGGAAAACTCGGTGTAAGTGGGGTTTTAACTTCAAATAAGGGACATCTGTTCATCCTGCTGCTTCCCAGCCTGTGAAAAGCTGGTGTTAAAAAAGGGGACAGAGTTGGGCTTCCACAGTAAGTGAGGTTGGTTCCTGTTTTTAAAGACACAGGAGTGTTTTGATTAGGTTGGATGGGGGTTTGTGAACTTCCCAAAGTAAAAAACAGCTGTAACAAGAATAAAACATGCTGTAAAAACACAAGGAGTAATTTGGAATGAGTTACAGCTATTTTACATTTGCTTGCCAACATGAAAAGAGAATTGTTGTCGTGGAAGGACTAAGGGGTCTGTAAGGTGTCTGTGGTCAGGAAGTAGGAATAAAATTAAGGTTAAAAAATACAAGAAATGGAAAAATTTATGTATTTGAGGGTGTATTGGATTCTGGTGTGGGCAGGTGACTAATAAATGGTAAAACTACCAGTAAAAATATGACAGGCAAGAGCTTGAAGAAAGAAGCTGTAACATGGTACAGCAAAAAGCCAGACAAGAAATAAATATTCCTGCTCCTTATTTAAAAACTGTGGGGATAATGTAGCCAAATATTCCAGTGCAACTGAGATACTTCCTACTCCATCAGTAAAAAGRAGGCTGTGAGGGGAAACTTAAACATGCTTAAATCATTAGGGCTGGATAAGAGGCTCTGATTTTTCCCAAACACTGTAATTGCTGTCGAGTCACACAGTTTGGTGTGAGTGGATGGTGAGTCTTGTCAAACAATCCCATTATCAAGACTACGAGTTGGGTTGATAAAGGTAACTCTCACCAAGATCCATCGTCTTCTGTCAGCCTTATCTCTCCAGGATGCTGATTAAAAGCAAATGAAGTCAGAATTGTCTGGTTTAATCCATTGTTAATGGATTAAAAACTCATTAACTGATAGATGCCAGAGCACACTGAACTAATTGTAGCAGGGAATCATCATCCTTCAGAAGTGTTTCCCTGGGATCCCCTCAGGCTCYCTCTGATTCAATGTCATCTTCTTTAATGATCAGGGGAAAATTATCCAGTGGCTGCTGGGAACCTTTGTGGGTGTGACAAATTCAGTGGAAAGGTTGATGGTGGTGTGGCCAGGTGAGAAATGATCTCCTGTCCACATCCAGTGTGGGCTGCTTCCTGCAGAACATGTTTTTAAGCATGAGTGTGTTGATTAGAAAGCAGAAAAACTCAGGGTGATGAGGCCCTGGCACAGTTTGCCCAGAAAAGCTGAGGCTGTCCCATCCCTGAAAGTGTCCAAAGTTGGAGAGGGCTTGGAGCACCCTGGGATGGAGGAAGGTGGTGGATGTAGATGAGCTTGAAGGTCTCTTCCATCCCAAACCAGTCTGGGATTCTGTGATTCTCCAAGTGTGGTGGTAAATAAACATCAGGAAGGTGAGACTTGGCAGTGGAAAATTCACATTTCCCTTTGTCTCCCTCCTCTCACTGAGGAGCCCTCACCAGAGGCTGGCCCTGGTTGTGGGGCCTTCACAAAGGCAATGGTGAACACAGCCTGTCTGGAGCAATTTTATTTCAGGAAAAAAAAAAAAACATAATTCCCAATTCAAAGCATGCCTGATGTGTTTGTGGAAAAGTCCTAAACACGTACATGTCTCTTAAGCATCTCATGGTGTTTGAGAGAACAGCATGTCCTGAACCAGCTCACTGGGTGCAGTCACTGTGGCTTTTCCTGCACTTAAAAAAAGACTAACTCACTGTTCTCTCTCTCTCTTTTTTCTTTTTTTCCAACTTTTTCTGATGTTTTATGGAAGAGAAATAAAGACCGGAAATATTTCCCCTGCCTCCATTAGATTTTTGTTCTAAACATAGACAAATTTTAGGGAAATTCCAATGAAATGGGTTCCACTTGCTGACCTGTTTATTCATGTGCCTGAGAGGAGCCCTGGCACCTCTGCCTAGCCCGTCCTGGGCTTTGGCATTCAGGAATTCCTCCTCCAAACCCTTTATTTTCTCCATACCCTGTTGGTCCCTTGCACAGATGAGGCACTGGAGACCTGATTTTTTTACTGGAAACTTTTTTTTTTTTTTCCCCAAAGATTCAAAAGTTGACCCTTCTGGTATTTATTTCTTTATTGCCCAGGAACTTTGAATGCCTCAATAAAGATTACAAAAGCCAATGATTTCTTATTCACCCTCATTCCTCTGCATCTGCTTCTCATTAAAAGTCTGTCTGGAAGGCTGCCCGGTGAAAAAGGCTGAAAAAATGAGCTTGCAGAATTCCCATAGGATGGAGCTAAATGTGGCTGGAATTAGGGAGCTCGTTGCCTTTTGTTCTGCTTAGCAGCAATCCCTTTTCTTGGGCAGATTAGGTGATTGATGCTGTTCTCCCAGCCAGGATCTCAAACTGCTGCAGTAATTTGGGGTTGCTCCCCCTTTTCTTTGTGGTTTCTGTGCCATGGTGGGGTGGCCCTGCACACTGGGGTCTCTGATTTCCACCAGGAAAGGTGGAGATGCTGCTGGAGCTGGGAGAAGACTCAGGGATGGGTTTTGTTGTGGTGTAAAGCAGGGTGAGGGTGCAGGAGGTGTGGGCTCTGAGCAGCAGGTCCCTGATCCAACTGTTCTATTTTTTTTTAGTCCCTTATATTCCTTGTTCGTGACTGGAGCTTCCCTTAYGAATTTTCTTACGGATCTGATGGTGGTGCAAAATTCTTGGAGAAGAGGCTGAAGGTACGTTCTGCCTACTCTGGGGTGGTGGAAATGTCCCTGCCCCTGGCAGGGRTGCAATAGGGTTCTCTTTAAGRTCCTTTCYAACCCAATCTGCTCTGTGATTCCATGATTTTTGGTTCAGCTGGGTGGCCACAGCACTGGATAGTGATTGTTATGGTCACACTCAGCTAATGCCTTAAAAATCACAGAAGAGACATTTTGGGAGGATGGATTTCCTTGCCATGTTCAGGCTTTTGCCCAAGCTCAGCTCCCTGTAATGCTTTGGGAAAAGTCAAAAGCAATGGGAATCAGCAGATTCCCAAGGGATGGGAATGATGCTTTAGTAATTATGTAGTTGTACAATAAAAATGATGGGCAAGTTCTTCTTGGGATCAGTCAGGAAATGCATGGCTGATTTGGTAGTGGAGAGACCTAATTAAATGTGAGACATGGAATGCCCTAATGGGAAATCCCCAATGTTTCTGTATTCCAGTCATACATAAACACATGCATTTTCTAGATGTTAATAACGTGCTCTGGGGCACGTGGTTAAAGATCCTCCAGTTCCTTGTCTTTGTCCTCATGGCTGTGGGATCTCTTTCTGTGTTCCTCTCCACACTGAGAGCACCCACAGAGGAGTATCCTGCTCTCCTGCCAGCACTGCTGGCTCAGCATTATCCCAATATTCCTGTCAGAAGGAAAATCCTGGGCCCCAAACTGTGAGAAATGGATGGGCAGCACCAAACTCCTCTCTCTGATGACCAGGGAATAGCTGGAGATGTGCCAGGGTGGGTTTAGGTTGGATTTTGGGAAAGGTTCTCCCCTAGAGGGAAGAATTTTCCCCAGGGTATGGTCCCAGCCCCGAGGCTGCCAGAGCTCCAGGAGTGTTTGTGGATGCACAGGGGGGATTGTTGGGGGGTCTGTGCAGGGCCAGGGGTTGGATCTATGATCCTGTGGGTCCCTCCAGCTCAGGATATTCTGTGATTGTGGGATTTACTGTCTCCACAGGTATCAGGCAATCAGCATGAAGAGCTGCAGAATGTCAGGAAGCACATCCATTCCTGCTTCACCAAAATCTCCTGCTTCCTCTTACCTCACCCCGGCCTCAAAGTTGCCACCAACCCCAATTTCGATGGAAGACTGAAAGGTATGAAGGCACTCTGGTTTCTAAGCTGATACCTCAAATTCCCTGGCAGACTGTCCTGCTTGTTCCTGAAACCTCTAGAAATATTTTCCATGAAAAAACTTCTGGGAGAAGAGTTGAATCCTCCTCCCAATGATGGTCACACCTCATCTGTTCCTTCCCAGTCCAGCAGACAGATGTGGGAAGCAAAAAGGTGTAGGAGGTTTAAAAGGTCTGAGAGCTGCTGGCAATACCAGGACACTGATAGGAAAACTGGGAAGGGCAGGGATGAGACTGAAAATTTATGGGCATGGTGTTAAACCTGCAGTTAATTCCCTCACTGCACAGGCACAGCCTGGTTGCTGCAACGCTGTGCTTGTGGAAGGCTGGTTCCACAAGCTTTAGAACGTTATTTCACTTTGAAAAGCTTTCCAGGGAATATTTAATCYGTGTGACTTATCTGATCAGTGGTTTCCCTACAGGGCAGGCTTGGTTCAGCAGGTTAATAAAAGGGGGAAGGAGAAAAGAGCTGTGGTGAGATTCTCCACCCTGAAAGGAGCCACGTGCTGTGGGTATTTTTAGGTGTTTGTTGTGAGCTCCTCACCAGCATGGCTGGTTCCAGGCTGCTGCAATCTTAGCAATAAAGCAGTCCATTAGCCATTTTAAATAAATTAGCAGGCAGAGATGTGAGTTATTCCCTGGTTTTGTCTGGCTCAGACGTGTTCTCAAGCCAAACTCCATGCTGAGCAGGAGGGAGTTGGGCTGGTGGAAGCTGAGCTGRTCCCTGGAGTTCCCCCTCAATCTCAGGTGCTGAGGAGTGTGGAACAAGTGCTCTGTGCAGACAGGAGTTGTCAGCAATTTTGACACAATTTTCTTGTTCCYTCACAACTGCCCTCAGCTTTTTGTGCTCTGATGGAAGAAATGTGAGGGATCTTCCCTGTTCTCCTTACCTTCCAAATTCCTGCTGTTGCATTGTTTTTTTTCTGTCTTCAGTCCTTTACAATTTAATTTAAGTGGAAGCACCAACAATTCCACCTTGAGAGCCATGTCCAAACCCTCCTGGAGCTCTGGGCAGCTTTGGAGCTGTGACCATTCCCTGGAGAGCCTGTTCCTTCCACCCCCTGAGAGAAGAGCCTTCCATGGCAGGGGGTTGGAACACGATGGTCTCTAAAGTCCCTTCCAAACCAGACTATTCTGGGTTTTTGTGATGCCTTTTTTTTTTTCCCAGAAATAGACGATGAGTTCATCAAGAACTTGAAGATTTTGATTCCTTGGCTTCTTAGTCCCGAGAACCTGGACATTAAAGAGATCAATGGGAACCACATCACCTGTCGAGGCCTTGTGGAGTATTTCAAGGTATTTATTTAAGAGAAAGTGGGTTTATTCCTCTGTGGAATTTTGCTGTAACTGAAGGGGAAAGCAGCAGGCAGGGCAGCACTGACAATCCTGGCTCACTGCAGCAGAGGGCAAACACCTCACGGTCGTGTGTTTGACCACACAGTGAGCCCAGAAAGTGGGAGGAGCTGTTTTCCTGTCCTCCAGAACTGAGGACTGAAGTGGGATAAACTGAGGGCTGCATTCCAGCCTTTGGAAAAAGCTTATTTCTGTTGTCATGACTACTGGGCCATTTCCATGCAAGACATTGGTGAGTAATTCTCACCACCTACTCTCCAGGGCTACCTGCCTGTGGCTCCTCTGCTCCAGGGAAGGACAGAGGGAGCTGCAGATCCTTCAGGAGGGATGCTCAGAGTGAGCAGAGGAGGGAGAGCCTCCAGTGAATGACCCAGGTCACCCAAGGAGTGGCATTTTCTGACCAAATCCATCTTGTGCTGGAACATCCTCCTCCTCCTCCCTGCTTCTGGGTGCTGCCAGAGCTGTGTCTGGAGCTGGGTGGGGGTGGCTGCTGTTGCTCCTGTGCACCACATTCCATGTGATTTCCTTCTCCCTGCACTTTTCCAGGCATACATAAAGATCTACCAAGGGGAAGAGCTGCCACACCCCAAGTCCATGCTGCAGGTACGTGTGAGTGGGAGCTGTGGGAATTCCTGCACTGTCAATGCCATTAATTCCCAGGAATGGGCACAGGCATCCAGCTGGTGCAGCACAATGGCTCAGCTGTGACTTTATTCCAAATGCCTCAGTTTGAAACCCGAGGAGCAGCACTTTGGGAAGTGTTTGGCAATCATGAACCTGACATGGCTTAGGAATCACACCTGGGATGGGCTGTGGGGAATTTCTGGTGCCACACAAAGAGGTGACACCGGGAAGTGGCTCCTGGAGCCAGACAGCCTTGCCGGGGGTTGCAGCTGGAGCTGTTTACTTGTGGCTGAGCCTTTTATCACTTTYCTTGCTGGTTCCCACAGCTGAAGCCAAAGTTTTCGTTGCTCTGGCTTGGAGGGTGGGAATCCTCTCTTAGTGAAGGCTTTTGGGTGTGTGAATATGGGATGATCTTCCTTGGGATTGGTTGGAGGCTTGGAGAGCCCCCWTGGCTCCTTCTGGGGTGGCCCAGGAGTATCCAGGGAGCTGCTCCTTGCACAGCTTAACCCTGTCCTTCTGCACCTAAATTTTGTGCCCCTTTTGCCCTTACAGGCCACAGCAGAAGCCAACAATTTAGCAGCAGTTGCCACTGCCAAAGACACCTACAGCAAGAAGATGGAAGAGGTGGGTGGTGCTGAGTGTGTCCCTTCATGTCCTCTGGTTCTCCTGTCATTAATTCATGGAATCCCAGAATGGTTTGGGTTGGAAGGGGTTGTAAAGTTCATCCAGTGCCACCCCTGCCATGACCAGGGAGACACCTTCAACTGTCCCAGGGTGCCCCAAGCCCTGTCCAGCCTGGCCTTGGGCACTGCCAGGGATCCAGGGGCAGCCACAGCTTCTGTGGGCACCCTGTGCCAGGGCCTCCCCACCCTCCCAGCCAGGAATTCCTTCCCAATATCCACCCTAAATCTACCCTTTTCCAGTGTTAAGCCATTCCCTGTGTCCTGTCCCTCCATCCCTTGTCCCCAAGTCCCTCTCCAGCTCTCCTGGAGCCCCTTTGGGCACTGAAAAGGGCTTTGAGATCTCTCTGGAGCCTTCTCCAGGCTGAGCATCCCAGCCTCCCTGGTTTCCTGGTAGAAAATATCCTGTATGGACTTGGCAGGAGTGATGTTTTGGGAGTGATTTCCCTGTGGCAGGAATGCCATTTTGGGGTGATTTCCCTGCATCAGCAGTGCCATTTCAGGAGTGATTTGGCTGTGTCAGCAGTGTCATTTCAGGAGTGATTTCCTTGTGTCATGATTGATATTTTAGGGGTGATTTCCCTTCATCAGCAATGCCATTTCAGGGGTGATTTCCCTTCATCAGCAGTGCTGTTTCAGGGGTGATTTCCCTGTGTCAGGAGTGATATTTCAGGGATGATTTCTCTTCACCAGCAGTGTCATTTCAGGGGTGATTTCTCTTCATCAGCAGTGTCATTTCAGGGGTGATTTCTCTGTGTCAGGAGAGATATTTTAGGGGTTATTTGGGTGTGTCAGGAGTGATAATTCAGGGGTGATTTCCCTTCATCAGCAGTGCTATTTCAGGAGTGATTTCTCTGTGTCAGGAGTGATATTTTAGGGGTGATATCCCCTCATCAGCAGTGCCATTTTGGGGACGATTTGGCTGTGTCAGGAATGCCATTTCAGGGGTGATTTC
>NW_026623907.1:227073-228044 GCF_030028575.1 Malurus melanocephalus | reverse complement strand
GGGGACAAGCCCTTCCTTGCTCCCAGCGACCTGCAAGCCAAGCACACAGATCTCAAGGAGGAGGCCGTGCGGCTTTTCCGCGGCGTCAAGAAAATGGGAGGGGAGGAGTTCAGCCGACGTTACCTGCAGCAGCTGGAGGCAGAGATCGATGAGCTGTACATCCAATACATCAAGCACAACGACAGCAAAAACATCTTCCATGCTGCCCGCACCCCGGCCACGCTCTTCGTCGTCATCTTCATCACCTACGTCCTGGCCGGCGTCACCGGCTTCGTTGGCTTGGACATCATAGCCAGCCTGTGCAACATGATTCTGGGCTTGACACTTATCACACTCTGTACCTGGGCTTATATCAGATACTCTGGGGAGTACAGAGAACTGGGAGCAGTAATAGACCAAGTGGCCGCAGCCTTGTGGGACCAGGTAGGATAAAGAGATTTTGATTTCAAACCAGCACGTAAAAAAAAAAAAAAAGGACTCTCCCTGCACCCCACTGAGTTGTTGAAGAGTTGAGTTTCCTGGGGATGTTCATCCCCTTTGAGATGGTTTTGGGGTTGTTAGGTCCGGCTGTTTGAGCTGGGAGAACTGTGCCTTGTTTTAATTTGAGTTTTAATCCATTCCTTAGAGTTTCCAGGTGGGGAGAGGAAGGGCAGAGGAATTGTTTTCAGATCAGTTTGTGGAGTTTGTTGTAATGGGGAGGTCATGGGGCTGCCCTGGAGGATGAGAGCAGCAAGGCCAGAGCTGTGTCCCTGAACCTCCAATTCCTGTTCAGTGTGGAAAACAAGTTGTGCAGARCTGAGAAAACTCCCAGCAAGCTCTTTTGTTCTGCCTTTTTCTTTCCTATTTGTCCTACCCATTACCAGCTGCTGGTGTGTGGAGCCCTGTGGGAGTGGGGAGCTGTGCCCTGACCCCTGGGAAAGATCCTGGTGTGTGTGTTTGGTGTGTGCCTGGCTGTGGGTGCTAAAGGGAGG
>NW_026623907.1:221433-226603 GCF_030028575.1 Malurus melanocephalus | reverse complement strand
TTTGGCTCTCCCGGGTTTCAGGGCAGGGAATTTGGCTCTCCTGGGGTTCAGGACAGGGATTTTGGCTCTCCTGGCTCTGCTGGAGGTCGAGGGCAGCTCTTGGCTCTGCCTGTTTGGGCGCCAGACCCTGATTCCCATCACAGCCTTTCCCTGTTCCCACAGCAGCAGAGGGGAAGCCCAGCCCGCCCATATTCCACTGACCCCCTTCACCCCATCCAGGGGGACAATCCCAAAGAGCCAAAAGGCTGCAGGACCCTCCTGTTCTTCCCATGACAGAGCTTGGTGGGCTCATCCCTCAGGAGCCATCCCAGGGCTGATTCCCAGCAGGAAGGGCCCTTCTCCACCTGCTCCTTCCCTGCTTTTCACCCACCAGTGAGGTTTTCATGGAGAGCAGGCACATTTCCCTGCTTCCCTGTGCTGTTGGAGCTGATCACACAGCTTTGGGGGAAATAAAGGCAGCATTWACTGGTGTTCCTTTATTCCAGAGGGGCAGCACATTCCCAGAGTCCAGGTGGATACATCCCATCTGCCCTGTCCCCAGCAGCCTGGACACCCCAAAAAAACGCCTTTGCAGTGGCTCTTTGCCCAGGAGCACTTCCCAGGAGCTTTTGGGATTTGCTGGAATATTTAGGGCCAGTGTTTGCCCATCCCAGTGCAGGGAGTTCAGCAAGAACAGGACACGTGGAGCAGGAAAGGAGGTGCTGCCCACTTGYACCAGGCCCAGCTGGGGGAAAATAAAGAGGGTAAAGTGCTTGGAGCTGTTCCTGACTTCCACAGGGCTCCATGGCTTTCCAACCAGAGGGAAAGTTCTCCCAGGAAGGGGCTGTGGCACAGGGGAGGTGTTGGGTTGGCCACGGTGACTCTGTCCCATGGAAGTGGGGTCAGGGTTGGGATCAGGAGGGATGGACAGAGCACTGAGGGGTCCTGTGAAAAGGGAACCAGTCTGGGATGAGCCCCCTGGGAACTCAGCTGTGATCCACAGAGCTTTTCTTTCTCTTTCTGTCTCCCCTTGCCAATGCCTCTCCCAGGGAAGCACCAATGAGGTAAGTGGTTATTATTGTCTGCATGCTGCCAGGGCCAGCTGGGCTTGGGGCTCCAGAGAAAAACGGCTCCCAGATGCATTTTGGGCTGCTGGAGGAGGCTCTGCTGGCTCGGGGAGTGTTCCCTGTGATSCMCRTGCCTGGGGAGGGRTGGGTGTGGGCACTGCTGGGAGCCAGCTGGGGGAGAGATTGGGGCAGGGAATGTCAGGGTGCCATGGGCATTTTCAGCTTTCTCCCATCATCAGTTCTGTTTGGGGATTTTCCTGCTGTGCCAGGAGGTAAAATCAAACCCCACATGGTTTTGGAGCAGCAGCTGTGTAGGTGCAGGCAGGAACAGCCGAGGAGCCCCCAGGCCTGGCCTGGCCTGGCCTCTCAGTGCTGCTGAAAGTGCTGTGGGTGGTGTTTTTGGGGAAAAACCAGCCTGTATTGGATTAAACTGAGCCCAGGAGGCACAGCTCAGTCCCAGCACCTTCCTGGGCAGCACATGGAATACAATCCTGCTCTCCCAGCAGTGCTCAATTCCTCATGCCAGGCCAGGCTGAGGGCAACRGGAATGTTCTTTGGGCAAAGCAAAATCCTCACCATGATCTGATTAAACAAAAAAACCCCAATCTTCTTCACATGGACATCATTCCAGCTCYGTGTCCAAGTGCCTCCCAGCCTGGATGAGACATTCCTGTTTTCCTTTGTCACCAAAGCCCACCAGGTCCCTTGGTCAGTGCCAGCTCTGAGCCACTGAGTTCTGTGGAGAGTTCCTCCAGAAGAAAATCCTGTYAAAAACCATCYCATCCCTCATCCCTCCCAGCAKCCAGGGCAGAACTCGGGATTTGCTRTGGATGAGCTRTTGAACAAACCCTGTCCAGTAGAAATCAGCGCTGTGGGACTGATTTGGCATCACAAAACCTCTAAAATAGATGCAAGGTCACTGAGAAGGGGCTCGAAGGGGAATTTTCAGAAAAGCTGTGTGAAGTCTCTTCCACCAGTCTGCTGTGTTCCCAAACAATCCCAAAACACCACTGCTGTTCCCAAAGGCCTGTTTTTGGGATGTGATCAGCAGGTTGGACACCTCTGGAGGCATCTCCTCCCTCACCCTCCTCCTCCTCACTGCTCCTTCAGCCTCTCTGCCTTCACTCATTCACCCCCTGAGCACACAGGGAACACATCCCCCAGTTCAGTGTGTGGGTTTCTGCTGCTCAGGTGCCTCTTCCCACCCCTTCCAGAGCCAATCCTGGCAGTTCCCAGCAGCAGCTGCTGGGATTTGGGTTGGTTTTTCCTCCCCCAGTGTTGCCATTTCAAACGAATTCAATGTCAGAGCTGTGACAGTCGTTCACATCACATGCTCTGCAGCCAGAGCTGTGTCTTGGCATCTCCTGTGCCATTTGCTCTGGGATGAAGGTAGAGACAAAGCAGGGAGGGACATGGGGGCTGTCACTTTACTGTCACCCATGGGATCAGAGCCTGGTCCCAGCCCTGTGAGTGCTGTGCCATCCATTCCGTGTGGGAAGCACAGCCCCGGTGCAGCCRCTCCTGCCTGATCTGAGCCTGGCCTTGCTCCAGGACAAACAGAAAACGGTAAAATCAGAAGAAAAAAAATCCACATCTGCAGAAAAATGATGGGGACAATGACCTGTCACATCCCAGAGCCCTCAGCCTGGTACCATTATGGAGCCACCTGAGAGGGAAGCAAATGCTGAAATTCCAGGAACTGAAATTCTGTGTGTGAAACRTGAAGGGAAAAACAACCCCCAAATTCCTCACTCAGAGTCCAAATTACTGATTTAGTGCAGCCTAGGAGGATGAGATGTTTGCAGAATTGGAATTGTAGAGTCACAGAATATCCTGAGCTGGAGGGACCCACAGGGATCATGGATCCAACCCCTGGCCCTGCCCAGACCCCCCAAAAATCCCCCCTGTGCATCCACAAATGCTCCTGGAGCTCTGGCAGCCTCGGGGCCGGGACCATTCCCTGGGGAGCCTGGGCAGTGCCAGCACCCTCTGGGGGAGAACCTTTCCCAAAAATCCAGCCTAAACCCACCCTGGCACAGCTCCAGACATTCCCTGGGTCCCTCCATCAGCTGGAGCCGTTCGTGCATTGGACACTTGACCCAGACAGTGCTCATAACACGCGCTGGGCACATCGGGCTGGGATGGTTTGGGATTCCCTGGGATTGGGATTCCTGTGATTGGGATTCCTGTGATTGCGATTTCCCGTGTTTGGGAAGGGGCTGCCAGTGACCGTGTGTCTCTCCCCAGGCCTTGTACAAGCTGTACAGCGCGGCCGCCACCCACAGACACCTGTACCACCACGCCTTCCCCGCGCAGCGAGCCGAGCCCGCCGATGCCGCCGACAGGAAGAAGGTGTAACGATGGCAGCGGGCGCGATCCCGGCGTGTTCCAGCCGTGCGGGGCCGAGGTGTCTCCTCCTCGGATCGCCACCCTCCTCCCCGAGCCACCCCCGAGCCCGCCGGCAGCGGGGGAGCGGCTCCCGCCGGGCCGGGGCCGGGGCCAGCATGGATGTGTCCCGTCCCTGTGTACATAGGGCACTGCCGCAGCCCGAGAGCTTTGGTTTGTCATAGCCAGCGACTCCCAGCTCAGTTATGAAGCCTTATTTCCCCCTTCTTAATTAGTCACCACTGAGGAAACGATAATTTACRTGATACCGCAACTAAAAAGGCCGAAGCTTATCCAAAAGCCGATTTATTTCAGGTACTTGAACGAGTTATAACATGTAACCACGTTTTTGTTTTTCCTTCGTTTAACTGTTTAATTACATGAACGTAATTAAAATGTATTAACTTGCTTTATCAGACACTGTAAGGGCACTTCTGCTATGGTCTGTTAACGGTGCTGTGAGGAACGCGGCCGTTTCTGTTTGTCTGCACAAAGTGTCACTTTGTAGCTGTGTTGGAGGAAGTTTCACTGTATTTCTGTACATATTTATCCATGATAGTGCATAGGATGTGTGGTACAGTTCTATTCTTTTATTGTCAGGACTATTAAAGTTTGCTTTTGGTTCCTAAGAAGTTTTACAGGGAAAAGTTATTTACAAACCAAGCAAGAGCGTCTCCTCTGGGATTTTTTGATTTTGGTTTGATTTGGGATTGCAGAGTTGGTGTTTTGAGGGTAATTTACCCCCTGACAGACCCAGAGCTCGGTGCCACCAAGAGCTTTGATCATCTCAGGCCCATGTGGCTTTCACTGCTTGTCAGAAGGGTTTATTTGATGTTTAAAATGCCAAAAAAATCAGTCACACAACCCGTTGTTCATTGAACAAAATGATTTTTATTGAATGAATAGGATTTACGAGAAATGTACGTTTTTATCTGCAGTGTTTATTGCACTGAAAAGAACCCATAAATAACATATCAGGACAGTTAATGAACCAAATGAAATTACTGGAGAGGGTAACTAACTGGACAATGAAAAATTTTCCCCAAGTGAGGAGCTTTAAGACAAAAGCTCATTAAAAAAAAAAGCTAATTGCTGTTACATCCCTGATTTTCCCTGTGGGGTGGCACAGTGAGTCAAGACAAYGCTATTGCCTTTCCACTGGAGTGGGTCAGATTTTGGGAAATGCAGGATCAAAACAACTCTGCTTAGAGATCTTGGTCTTTAGGAAGGTACAAGTGTTCCCCCTCTGAGTAASTGGGGTGAAAATTAGGAGTAAATCTGGAGTACTAATGAGCTAAAGTAAAAAATAAGGCAACTCAGGCTTCACCTCGGTGAAGCGCTCGGATCCGAAGGGTGAAATCGGCTCCCGGTGTGACCGAACAGGCCCAGGGTTGGTGTTCTGTACATTAAAGCTGTAAACAAAGAGCAGAGCTCTCTCAGGAGAGGGATCCCCAGGGAGATACCCCGAAAGAGGCATTTGGATTTGGACAAYGTCTGGAAGCCAGGAGGTGACAGTTCAGCTACTGCCCTTCAAAAATACAAGAGCCAGCTTTTAATACTGCAGCTGGCTGTAGGAAAGAGCTCGAGGATCAGGGGACCGATCAAACTGCTGGTTTCTCAGGATAACAAACTACTCCCGGTACGGAAAAAAAAAAAAAAAAGATTAACAAACCATTTCCACTTTTATAAACAACACATAATACATGTAGAAAAATATTCAAGAGGATAATAACAAAGGT
>NW_026623907.1:109038-220467 GCF_030028575.1 Malurus melanocephalus | reverse complement strand
ACCTGGAATATCCACCATAAACCATCTGGTAAAACTACAGGAACACAGAAAAATGGATGATTTCAGCAGCTCAGCAGGTACCTCCCAGAWGATGGGACAGGGCCCAACAACTGTTCCCAATCCAGCTGTAAYGAGTGCTCTTGGCTGCTTAACCTCTCCAATTAACCCCTCTTGATTAATTAGCAGCAATAATCTACAATAGGTATTTACTGCAAGCCCTGGTGTGGTTCCACCCTCACTGCAATAACCCTCCTTTCCTGCTTTCCCCCCTTACAATCACAATTAATTTTCCTAGCRTGGAAAYTGGGAGCTGACTACTCTGATTATTRGAGAATAGGAGAAGTTAATGGAATAAAGGAGTTATTTGGTGCAGCTGAGTTACAGGAGAAGATGGATTCACCTGGGTGGAGGTTGAAGCAAAATATCAGTGAATTTATAGAAATAAACCCACTGAAAGTCACATTCCAGAGGCATCAGAGAAGCACCAGGATATGCAGGCAACTTCCAAAGATGCTGAAGAATTTTAAGAATTTAAATAAAACTAATCACAGCTTCTATAAACTTCCTAAAAACCAGCTTTTGTAGTGAAGTTATCCCTAATCCTGACAGGGCTGCACTGCTAAAATCACTTTTTTTTTTCCCCAGAAAAGGAGAAATAACAAATTGCAGATGTTTGCAGTTTGAGCCCTGTATTGACAGAGAGGGGTTTGAAGGTTTCCAGGGACAACCACCTGTGGATTGTTGAGTTCCCATGGACAACACCTTCCCCTGTCTCATTTCCCACTCCTCAAGAGCCAAATAAATCCCTGGCTGAGAACAGGAGGTTACTGGAGCAGAACAGGCAGCCAGAATATCCCATCCCCTGAGCCTTCCCAGTGGACACCAWGGATTTAACACAAACAGAACAATTTCAGCACAAGAGACACTGATCTGCCCTCAATTCTGACACCCTGTTGGAAAGGGCTGGGAGAACCAAGTCCTGGGTTTGGATCCCAGATTYCAAAAGAGGTAAGGAGGAATCTGARCCMTGTGATCTCTAAAAGGAAGGAATTTTGGGGTGTTCACCCTCATCACATTGGGATACCTGATTGGGAAGGGGGTGAAACATCCCATGTGAGAGCTGAGCCAAGGGTGAAAATCAACTTTGGAGTCTTGATGGCATCATGAGATTGAGAGCTGCACTTGGGCTCTCCAAACAAAACCTCAGATGCCCAGAAATGGGAAAAGGATTCCTCAAGGGAAACAAAATTCAGGGAAGAGAGCCCAAAACCCATCCAGTGCCACCCCTGCCATGGCAGTGACACCTCCCACTGTCCCAGGGTGCTCCAAGCCCCAATTTCCAACCTGGCCCTGGGCACTGCCAGGGATCCAGGGGCAGCCACAGCTGCTCTGGGCACCCTGTGCCAGGGCCTCCCCACCCTCACAGGGAGGATTTTTTCCTACAATGACAGAATATTTTAGGTGGCAACTACTAAATGCTTCATTGGGCTTTTCCAGTGGCCAAAATTCTTATTTTCTGGAGAAATTTGTTCAAATTTAGACAAATACTAAAGTTCCTTATTTTTGCCATAATTATCTCCTTTTCTCAGCAAAACAACTGGGCTTTATAGCTAAATCGATTTACAGTGCCAGGGATAAGTAAAAAATTGTAACAAAATAAACTTAATGATTTAAATGCAAAACTGTGCTGATAATTAAAAATTTAAAAATTTGTCTCAGCTTACTTGATATAAAGAAATCCCTGACAAATTGAGGAATTTGTCTTATATCTGTTTCACAAGTTTCAAGACAAGTATCCAAAAGAATCCACAAAACAAAGGCTAGAATGTTTAAAATTAAATTGTCTGGAAGTGCCAAAGACCTAAATAAAAAAAATGCAGCTGCAGCCAAAACCTGGAAATATTTCTAGGAAACAAATCCTACAGGAACTAAATATGGCCCTGGAGCCTCAATGTATTGGGGGATTTTAGGGCAATTTAAATCTTTATGGGCTGCTGGCAAACCCAACAGTCACAAGAAGTAATAAAATTCATTCAAACTGTAGTTATTAGAAGCAGGTAATAAAAAAAGAGAATTTTTTTAATGGAAGTCACTGAACATCACAGCTTGAATTTGCAATTCCAGACTGACCTCGCTGCTGTAAAACTGAATTTCTCCATATTCTCCTTATGAATAGTACATGATTTAATAATTATTTAACCATATTTGGGGGTTTTATTGCTTTCTATTCAATGTTACTATTCTGCACAGWTGCAGCCATTAGAAAATCTAATTTCTTTATGCTGACTCAAATATTTTTTTTTTAAGGAGACTTCCTGTTCCTGTAGCACTTTGACAAAATGACTTTTTATTACCACTTAGTTTTAAATTCAAAATATAGATATCAGCCTGTGTTTGGCCTTCCAGTGCCTAAAGGGGATCCAGAAGAGCTGGAGAGGGAMTCCTTCCAASCCAAACCATTCCATGATTMTATCATCTAAAATTCTTAAAGGTGAAAGAAAAGTTGTGCTTTTTAAAAAGAAATTAGTCATGAGGAAGTTACACCCTAAAAATGCTTCACATATTTTCTAAACACGTGATACCATTCTTGTAAATATTCTGAAAACAGAACACTGACAGAGCTTTCTGCAACTTGTGTGAGCTGCAAGAAGTGATCATTTTAAGTAATAGCTGAAACAAAAATAAAATTAATGTGATGAATATTTGGTACAACTCCCTRAAGCTGTGAGGAACAGCCCTGATGCAGCTAAAAAGCAGACAGAGCACGAGCTCTACCCTCAGTTGTGGGAATTCAATTTTTTTTCATTTTCAGTGTGAAATGCAGAAGAAAAAAAGGCAGAATCTCACTTGACAGGAGCCCTGGCATAGACCTGCAGCCAGTCAGGAATCTCAGCGCTGTGGTAGGGGTTGGCAGGGACCAGCAGGGGTTGGCTCCTCTCCGCAGGCTGTGGCTGGTAGGACACAGGGGGTGGCTGATCGTAACGGGGAACACTGCAAGGGACATGGGGAAAACTGTCACCTCCAAACACACTGGGCACGCTGCAATCATTCATTTCTTAAYATTATCCACTCATTAATAAGTGCAAAGGCTGCTGGTGCAACCACACGTGGGGTGTTGCCTCAGCAGGCCTGCACTGAGCAATTTGCTGTTACTATTTTGGTAAAATTCACCTCAGACCCACTCACCAGAGCACAACAAAACACTGGAGCTGTTTTAAAAACGTTCAAAAAGTATTGATTCGTATAATTTTAAAGAATGTTCAAAAAATATTTGTTCATATAATCCACCATTTAACATGATGGAATAAATGTATTCAGGCAGCAGCTGATCAGAGTTATTCCATATAAAGACATCCCCATGTATTTATTTTTTGTGCCACAAGTTAAAGAACTTTCTCTTCCTGGGTATTAGCAGAGCAGATAGAGCAGCAGAAATTAACTGTTTGATTTTGAGTATATGAAGAATAAACTGTTAGATTTGGTGTATATGAACAAATAACTGTTAGATTTGGTGTATACTAACAATTATCTGTTAGATTTGGTGTATATTAACAATTAACTGTTGGATTTGGGGTATCAACTTTAATTTTACCTTGAAAATGAGCAGCTAAAATACCAATTTTCATTCCAGACAAGACTTAATACATGTTTCAGATGTTCAGAGCATCTCCAGGAACGTCAGATCAAGTTTCTTTTCAGTTTATATTTTAATTCTGTTCTCAGCAACTTTGCTGTTTTAYTGACAGCTGAAGAGCTGCTTTGTGTGATTTACAAGCAATATCCTGACTGTAAACTTCAGAAACATGAGACAAAACCCCAACAATTAAAACTTCTAAAAATCTTCCTGAAAACCAGCAAAGCTGAAAACATAACTTTTGGCTAAAACCCAGCTAAGTGCACTAAGATAAGCACAAGCAGAGCAGGGGAGGCTCACCTGGGAGCACAGGGATGTTTGTACTGAGCCCTTTTGTTGATGTGATCCACGTAGTAGACCCCGAACTCGGCGGAYTCGACGCGCTCCCAGCCCGGAGGGAGCCCCTCCCGCTCCAGAGGGTGGCTCCAGTGGGTTGTGTTCGTGTTGTGGTCTATGTAGTATTTCCTTCCTCGGATAGTCCAGTCCACTGACCAGCCAGGAGGAAGAGGTAAATCTTCAGAACTATGATTTGTTAAGTTTCCTAAAGATGTAGCAGCAACTCTCCCAATGCCTAAAACAGAGGGAGATTGGTGGTTAAAGATTTACAGAAATTAATTTTTTAAAATAAATTATTACAGCTGCTTCATTTAAAAAAAACAAAAAAACCTTACATCTATTTTTCTAGCTACAGTCAGAAATTAAAATATCCAGGAAATCACTGAATCCCAACAAAGCTTTGCAGGTGAACCAGTCAAGAACAGCAACAGGATGAGGTAAAACAAGAGAGRAGGGACAAGCAGGGCTGGGATAAAAGAGCTGACAGGAATYRGTAGCTGATTAAATTCCCACATTTYCCTGGAAACAGAGCACACGTGGGATTTATCCATCACTGAATTTAAGAGATTGCTCCCTAGCACTTGGAAATATGTGATCTTTTGTAACACACACGGAGTTTTTACAGATTAGCTGGATGGTGAGAAAGGTACTACAGGAACAGTTCCTTTCCCATCCCTTCCTAGGGACACTGGGTGAAATAAAAGCCATGAGCAATTCCAGAAAACTCATCTAAAACCATCCCCAAGACACTCAACTACAAAAACCAAGTGACACAACCGAGAATTTTGCAGGTTTCTTTCCATTCCTGGGAATCTGCTACCTTCTGGGTGTGCTGGGATAAATTCAATTATCTTTTAAAAATCATTTGAAGTAGTTCCCTTTAGTCTCTCACACTTCTACACTTAAACACTCTCTGGTTTTAAACAAATCCCAATTATCTTTTAATCGCACAACCAAATGCATTTATTCAATCCCATTACCACCAAAGTTTGTGTTACTATTTCCCAGAGCCAGCAGAAGGAATTGGGAGCCATTTTCCCCACTTTTTTAGAAGTCAGAAATCACCCCAACACACACATTTACTGACAGGAATATCCCCTTTCCTTCTGTTTATCAGCAATAACATTTTTGTGTGGTTATTTTTTGAGAGAAAGCAGAGCCTYTCTCATCTAAAATGATAGCCTGAAACCTTGGTGGGCTATTTCCTAACAAAATATACCAATAATTAAAAATAAAGCTACAGGAAGGCTCCAAAACAAATAGATGAATAAAAAATAAATTAAACCCCCGTCACAAACATCCTCCTGAGTACTGTTTTTTAAAACTCTGTGCTCATCCATAAATCCTTTTCCAGCTTTGTCACGTTCTGAACTGTTTGGCCTTAAAGGATTTCCTCTTGTTTCAGTACTTACCTATTTGTAAAGGGAAGCTGATGGCTTTGTCCATCTTTAATTGGGATTGAAACCCAGATCTTTACTTCCAGAGAAAAGAAATATCCTGGAGGCTCCCTGACCTTTGGAAGAACTGGGGCAGGGAAGCAGTTCCAGCCCCTCTCTACTGAAGTTTGATAAATACAAACATTTCAGCTTCTTGAAAAYGCTGAGCTTGGGATAAACAAATCCAGGATTTTCCCCAATTAGCTGGGTTGTAATTTCATGGATGTATAAATAGTGACTGTTACATCAACACTGCCGGGAGATCTGAACACACAAACTTGACTGGGGGGGTAAAAAAAAAAATCCCTATTTTTGTTTGCTGTTAAAACCTGCACAGGCTTGTATTTTTCTTACAGTTCTTCCAATTTAAATTCAAGCCTCAAATCCATAGATATTTACATTTATTCCTTGGGGTAAAGGTTAATGTCTCCCAGCATTTGGAGGAGGTGCCATCCTAGCACAAGAAGTTTTCTTGACGCATGGATTCTCCCAATACCAGTTTATATTATTTTTTTTTTAATTTCCAAGATGTAAAGAACAAAAATAACACCAGACCACAAATATTTTATCCATTCCTTTTGCCATTTTGATTTTATATATGAAGATGCAGAGCCATACCATTAAAATAAACTTTTGCAGATGTAGAAGTTAYCAGTTTTGAAGTGTATCATGAACAYGAAATCAAGAGCAGATTTATAAACTGATGGTTTTAACCATATTTTTTCCCTTAAATCACAGACTATATTGGAATATTCTCTGTGCTGGAAGTTTTAAGTTGTTGATGTTGATAGGGCCTCAAAGCTGTCAACCCACTATGGCATGAAAATTAACAATAAATGCAATTTAGGCATTTTTTTTCCTATAAAATGTTTTTTTAGAGACTGAAAGAAATTGTTAGTTTTCCTGGTAAACCTCAGCAGATAGAGGGTGAATGGACACACAACTAAGAGGAAAAGTTCCTCCTATAGTTTTGAACAGTAAGAGAAGAGGAAAATTGACTTTTTCATATAAATATAAATATACTCCTATAAATATCAATAAGACTAAACAACACTTGGAAGAGTAAATTCCTATGTGATCTTACCCAAAGAAGAAAGTTCCAAGGCAGCCTAAACCCACGGACTGTGAACACTGCCTTTTTCCATGGCAAATTGCCAGGAATTGTGTTTAAATTCCAGGTAAAATCTGAGCCCTAAAGCATTTTCACAGCAGCCCAAAGCTCCACACAGGATTTTCCTGCAAGCACCAGGGATATTGGCTAGATTTGTATCCCAAAAATAAAACCTGAACAGTTTTTATACAAACATTTAGTGTAAAACCTGGGATTTTCCTGGGATGGAGGATACAATCCCTACCACAGGATAAAGGGAACAAGTTCACTGTAACTCCTGGAGTTTTCTTGTTCACACCCTCTTTTAGCTGTAACAAGACAAAAATTCTCATTTTTCCTGCTTTCCCAAGAAACAGAGTTGTTTAAATTATCCACTTTTTTGAAATGTCTCCTGTCCTCTGCTTAAGGACGAGCACTCTCTGGAGTGGCATCATCAAATCTCAAGGATGATCATGAATTAATTTAAATTTATGCACTTGTAAAAACTTTTCAAAATGYCTCTTTACAGTCTGTCAAGGTTCATTTGGTAATTCTGCTTCTGATGGTATTTTACAATATAATATATAATGAGTTTTTTTGTTCAGATGTTGCTTTTAAAAAACATCAATATTGAAATTATTTGAGGCTTTAATTTTCCTTCCATTTTTTAAATTTTCAATGCAAAATCTTGAATTAATGATCTTTGAACACCACATTCCAGTGCACTTTATCAATACAAGGAGTTTCTTCTCTTAGAAATGTGTTTTAAACCAATAAAYCCACAAGTGTGAACAATCTGTAGAGTTTTGTTCACTCAAGGAAGTCGTGTTTGGTTTCTTTAGGATGGAAGAAAGGAAGTGATGTCARTGTTTTCCCAGTAAAAGGGGTTTATTCTGAGGGGCCCCTGCCTGGAAAGAAGTCCAAGCCCTTTGCAGGAAAGATTTCCAGGCCAGCAAAGGGCAGTTCTTCAGTCTGTCAGGTGGGAAGGACAGGAGAGAAATTCCATCATTGACATAAAGAGCAAAACCAGAGGAGAAAGTTTCACTTTGGTAGGAAATGCCCTGATGTTGGCAGAGAAATTTCAGAGCCCAGGAACTCCCCACAAGTGGCTTCACCCAAATTTCAAAGTGTGGAAGAACAAATCTTACAAAACAGTATTTATCTTTAATTAGCCCAATTGTCTTACGAGCCTTTCTTCAGGATGCCAAAATCCTCTCCCTTCCCCTCATCAAAMGGGGGTGAAGAGCAGGAAGAGAAGATGAACAAACTGTTTAATTTTGAAGGAGTAAGTAATAATAAAATAACAAAAAGTACCAATAACTATCCTGTAGGCAGGACTGCAGGTCCCAGGCCTTCCTAACCCACTCCAAAGCATCTAAAGGAACTTCCTGAGCACAAGCACCACTTTTGTTGGTGGGAATGGGGTGTTCCAAGCAAGCACAAATTCACAAATAGGAAATGACAGGAAGAACTCTGAAAGCTTCAAGAATTATGCTGCAAAATTACTGCAAAATCAGCACAAGGCAAGATAAGGGCAGGAGCTGCCGTTTGTTTAAAAATGAGAGAAGCATTCACACAGAATAATAAAAAACCAGCTATTTAGCTCTAAATGGGTTTCACGTCATAATTTATATTTATTTTGCTCTTATAATAAACAAGACTGCAGTTTTGAAAGGGTACAACTTAACAGACAAACCAAAAGCACGCTGGTTCTCTGTTAATTGTTTCTCTCCTGTGACATCCCAGTGAACTCATCACAATCCACCACCAGAAAGTGCCTTCACAGCGTGATTTCAAGCTCAGCAATTTTCATAGACACAGAAGAATGTTTCAGCTTACCGCTCACACAGGTACAAATAACTCTGAGGTCTTGGTTACAAGTTAGTTCCAATCTACACTGTAGGTATAACTTCAACCACAGACCTCCCCAAAACTTTAACCTAGAAGAGAGGAAAGAGATGGCGAGGAAAGACAGGTAAAGTCTCTTAGAATTAAAAGTTTGAAAAGGACACTAAAAAAAAATTTAAAATAAAAAAAATTTAAGAAATGTCACAGAGGTAGCTAAACATACAAAATTAGGAGATATCTCAACTGAAAACACTGGGCAGGGAAATCAGCAATGCTAAATTGCTAATTAGAAACAAACATAATGAAAATATGGAAAGGAGCACATAGTAGAAGTGAAGCATAGTGAGAGAGAAAACATGACTTCAAGGAGAAATGCCTATGGAAGGACATGGCAATGCTAAAACATCAACTGCTGAAACACCACAGGACTTCCCTAAAGACTTTTCTGAACACTTTGAAGGTCTYGACAAGAACATGTTTTAAACTTCTCTCCAAATTACAAAGAGGAGAATCTTTATTTTGAATGAAAGCTGAAATTCACAGGCACCTCTGCACTTCCAGTCTGCAGCTTCCCAAAAATCATCYCAATGCGACCACCATGAAACAACACCAAAGCAAGAACACCTTGTGTTCACCAGGCAACATTTCCTTAGGAATCCACCCAAAACACACCAGAACTGACCAAGGGGGACTTTGATGGGAAGGTGGGACAGGAAGGAAAGGGGAGAAAGCAGCATTTACAAACTCCAGCTCATAAACAGACTTTTCATTTGGAACTGCAGCCATTAAGCAACTTYGCCATCAATTATCTCAATGAAGAGAAGCAACAATGGAGATGTGTAAAGAAAAAGTAATTTAGACAAAGACAGWGAAAGCAACAGGCTCAGTATTGTGGAAATGCAAGAAAAAGAAACAAGAAACTACAGAAAGATTTGGGTAAATCAAAGAAAACACTGAAGGCAATGGATGGTTCAAATAAAAAGCAGCTTAATGGTGAAATGAAGGGAGTAACAAAATCTAGTTTGCTTATTTTGGGGCACATAATTCTTTAAGAAAAAGGAAAAGAGGACTTTAAGAGTTCATATGGAGATGAAAAAAAACCAGACGAAAAGAGGAACACTGGCAATTGAAAGGCTCACCTTTGTCTCTCCCTCTAAGTGCATGAGATTAAATACTCACCCACCACAAAACCTGTGTAGAAACTGTACAAACTATGAAWTGTTAAAATCTGAGAGTGAATGACAAAACCAAACAAACAGCAGCAGCTCCTTAATGATTTCCACGGCTAAGGGGGCACAGGTAGGAAAAAAAAAACCTATTTAGAAAGAAGATGTTGCTACAACTGTGCAAAATATGGTTGTGGAGCCCTTCTTTTAAAAATCTGATATATTAARCTYCACTTTGAAGATAGAGCTGCATTTYTGGAAATCTCCTCAGAAGACACAGCTACTGCAGTAATTTTGACAGTTGAATTGATGGATTGTTTTGTAAAATCCTCTCCTCCTACCTCTCTTCTCTAAAATATCCCAGCACATACTACCAGGTGCTTGTWACCAGATACACGTTTAATGACTTGGATGAGAACATGAAGAGCTTGCACACAAAATCCAGACATTAACATTTAGCAAAATAAAGGAGTATCAAAGTAGCAGGCCTTAAACCCCAGTATTTCGAATTTCCTGGTGGGCATTTCCAYTTTTCATGGAAGTGTTTCTGCAGTGAAGAAAACACAAAGCTCTGATAGGTTCTAACCCCACACACAAGGTCAGCAGCATTAGAAGCTGATGTTCTTCATGGCAGATTTATTCTTCTAGACAGGAGATTAATTTTATTAGACACTAATTACTATTTTGTTTATAGACTGCAGATGACAGCATATTTCATATTGAAGGTACGTTATTTACAGCTTTGAAACGTTTGTTTCAAGCTACTCCTTGTGCATAGTTTTATAATAGCAAATCCAGAATCAAGTATTTCAGAAAAGTTGTATTTAATGGATTCTTCTTATGCTATTCTGCTACAGAAAACAAAGGCAAGTTCCAGTGAAACTAAGGGGAGAACAGGCATATTTACAAACAATTTTAAAAGCTAAAAGAAAGGAGTCAGRGACTAGGAAGTCAACTTCAGCACTAATTAAGATGCCAATTTGCTAATTATACAAATAAAGCAGTCATTCTTCACTTTGGCCATTTATAGGAAATTAYTTTAATTACTGAGGTCAATTCAAACAATCAAATTAAATAATAAGATGCTAATTAAAATTTAATGATAATAATGCTGCAATGTTATAATTTAGAGCGGTTGGTTATTTTCTACATCATGAAAAYAGATGTCTCTCAATGAATAAAATTCCTAAAATGTAGAGATGCACACAGGCCTGGCATTAAAAAATCTGAAACTTGGTGATCTTACTCCATTTTCTTTAAAAAAAAAATCCTGGTTTAAGTCTATTTTTCCCTTCTGGATAAGTGTGATCCAACTTTCAATTTTAATTACTCAGATCCYAGAAATGCCATGAAAAAGCAGCTCTGTCCCACACACCTCAAACATGATTCCAGATGCACCAATGCACCTGAACGCTCATCAAAACCGTATTTTTAAATAAAACAACACCGAATTCTTACCTGAAGTGTGCCTCCCATGATTCTGGGACATCCTCTGGAAAAGATCACTGTTGTGTTCATAATACCTGTTGTAGTCCTCGTGCAGGCGGTCGTTGAGCTGACGTCTCCTCTGGGCGTCGTAGAAATGATCGTAGTAATAACCGCGGGCTCCGGTGTCGCCGTTCTCCAGCCCGGGACCGCCTTCCGAAAGAAAGGACTGCGAGGAGGAGCCGTATTCCCGCGGCACCTCGGCCAAACTCCGGGCAAGGTAGGAGGGTGCGGACAGTCTGTTGCTTTCTCGCCTCATTATTTCGTGAGGCGGCCTCTGCACCGGAGTTCGGAGGAAGCTCTGGTTCCTGGAAACGATTCCATCTGCCCCGGGGGTGTAGGCAGAGGATGCAGTGTCGGGAGGGCAGATATCAGTTCGTCTTGGAATGGTCGGACCGTGCCGGATAAATGAAGGCATCAGATCTGGTAAGAGCACGGAAGGGAATTAAGAACTCTGCTTGTACTTACACATCAAGTATCCAACAATCCACCCTAAATTTTCACCCTAAAACTGAGGAATTTGTGGGCAGAGCGTCCTGGTGCATCAGAAACCAGCACACCGGTGCCAGGACAGAGCAGTTTCGCCAGCAAAACTGCAGCTACAATAAACAAACCAACCCCAAACCCATMAAAAAAACCACATAAGCAAAAAATAACCCCAAACCACCCACACCACACTGTGCTGTGGCTACATCAGTCAGGGTTCGTATCTCTCTGTGAGAAGGGTCATGAAAATCCAAATATCCTGGCTACTATTTCATTGGGAATGTTGTCCTTACAAACTGGGAATGACAAGATGTTGATGCCCACAGGAATTCACGATAGAAACAGAATTCACACTGCCCCTACTAATCCCAAAGTCATAAAGTTCAGCCAGAAAAATGCTGTCATTCCATACACGTTAAGTTCTCAAATTATCATGGAAATGTTTCACTTTCTCCTTTACAATCTCGCTGCCTCCCTCCAGTAAGTGAAATATTTCTCCTCTCCCTATTTTTACTTTCAACATGATATAAATAAGTAGTTTCCCTCCAGATGAATAAATATAAATGATCAATTTAATTCAGAATAAGGTTACACCTATTATTAATTACTCTTTAWTAATAAACTTACAACTTAGGGTAAAAATCTGGTGCACCCCAGAAGACATCAATAGTAACTTTATTAATTTATTTATTGTGTAAACAAATCCAATTCAATCTCGGATTATCTTCAAAGATCAACAAAACCAAACTTAAGTGAACTTTCGGTGCGTTTTTGTGGTGTTTTGTCCAGTCCTAGGAGCACACGGGAAGATCGTGCATCCCAGGTGACCTCACCAGGTTGAGTCAYGGATAGGACCTGGAGCATTCGCTTCCGCAGGGATTTTATGCAAYTGCCTGGCGGGACAGTTATCTCATCCCCAAAGCACAGTGCCCAGATGGGGAAAAAMCMCCACTTCRTTGTGGAAACAAAGGGGTYAYGGAATCACGGAATCGCAGAACGGTTTGGGTTGGAAGGGCGTCGGGAASCTCGWMCAGTCCAATSYGTGCCAYAGGGACACTTTCCATTATCCCAGGTTGCTCCAAGCCCCATCCAACCTGACCTTGGGATCCCTTTATTTCATGTAAAACAATGCCTGAACCCCGGCCTGATGAAACCGAGAAAATCATAAAACCCACCAAGTTTGGGAACAGTGAGCACCCGGTGAAAAAACGCGTGCAGTGCTCGCTTTGAAACTCGGGCTTCCTTTCAATTCTAAGTTCCCTCCGTCATCTCCCAGGGCTCACAATAGGATTAAACGCCCATTTACACGGAGAAATAACCCTCATATACACCCAAAGAGATAAACCCCCCCCCACCCCTCAGCCCGCCAAGGCCGCGCAGTTCCAGGGCCGCACACAAAGGCCTCGGGCCGGGCCCCCCGGAGCCCCACGCCGCTGTCCCCCGCTCCCCCCGACACTCACTCCGCAGCAGCGGGCTCGTCTCCTTCTTCACGTACTTCCCCTGCACCTCGCCCGGCTTGGAGAGCTCCGTCCGCGTCTTCTTCCGCGACAGCATCCCACCTCCCGGCCCGCTGCCACCGCCCGCATGCCCGGCGCCGCTCCCCGCTCCGCAGGGCGGGGAGGGGGGTCCGGCCGCCCCCGGGGGCCGTGCCGGGACCGGGACCGGGCGGGGGTTTGGGATCGCCGCGGGGATCGGGCCGGGCCGGGCCGGGGGTCGCTGAGGGGACGCGGCGGGCGCGCGGGGGGTTGTGGGAAAGCGGCGGCCGCCGCCCTCCGGGAGAGCCGCGGGGCAGCGCAGGGGAGGGGGCGCGGCCACAGCGCCACCGTGCGGCGGGGAGGGCGCGGCCCCTCAGGGAGCGCGGGTGACAGAAATGGCGAAATAACCGAGACAGAATCACAGAGAGACAGAATCACAGAGTGACAGAATAACAGAGTGACAGAATAACAGAGTGACAGAATAACCGGATCCTTCAGGTTGGAAAAGACCCCCGAGATCAGCCAATCCGGTCTGTGCCCGATGCCCGCCTTGTCCCCAGCCCAGAGCGCTGAGTGGCACGTCCAGGCCTTCCTTGGATGCCTTCAGGCATGGGGACTCCACCACCTCCCCAGGCAGCCCTTTCCAGTGCCTGTCCACCCTTTCCAGGAAGAAATTTCCCCTCATATTCAACCTAAACCTCCCCTGGCCCAGCCTGAGGCCGTTCCCTCTCCTCCTGTCCCTGTTCCCTGGAGCAGAGCCCGATCCCCCCGGTGTCCCCTCCTGTCAGGGAGTTGTGCAGAGCCCCAAATCCCCCCTGATCCCCCTTTTCTCCAGGCTCAGCCCTTTCCCAGCTCCCTCAGCCCCTCCTGGTGTTCCAGACCCTTCCCCAGCTCCATTCCCATCCCTGGACATGCTCCAGCCCCTCAAAGTCCTGTTATGAGGGACCCAGAACTGGACACAGCATTGTCCTGGGATCTTGAACCCACACTTTTCCCTCCCAGCCTTTCCCATTCCATGATCCTATAAAAGGCTTGCAACAAGCACTCAATACTTCCCATATAATGAAGAGCAGAGATGCAACTTCAGTTAAAAATATGCCAAGGTGTGTTCACTGTCAGTGTTTTACACTTTAATCAATTTCATGCTTTTATAATGGAAGAAACGACTTTTCTGAGCTGTCAATCCATTCTTTTCCTTAGCATGTATGCCTTTGATAAATTTGCAGATACTGCTTGAAGTATTTACAACATCCTTGGGAGAAGAATGTGTGGCTGTTCCATCCCCTGGAAACATCCAAGGCCAGGTTGGACAGGGCTTGGAAAAACCTGGGATAGTGGAAAGTGTCCCTGCCCATGGGAGGAGGTGAAACTGGATGAGTTTTAAGGTCCCTCCCAACCCAAATTATTCTATGATTTTCATGTTGGATGAAAAACAAAAAAGACACAAATATGCATCATACATTAATGTATTTTTTATGCTCATTATAAATAATGTGTAAGTTGTTTCATCTCTCAGTTTTACATGATGTTCTAAAGACAATATATTACACCAGAACAAAACAAACTCAATAGAAAAAAAAATATACATTTGTTTTCATTTATACAGAAGTCTTTTGTAATGAAATGACACCGACCAGGAGACTGAACAGGTAAATGATGGAAAACCTGAGAGACAGGGATGGCATTTGCTGGAAGTAAACAAAAGGATTTTACTCTTGATAGATCCAGACTGTCCCCCCCTGCTGTACCTAACACAAAAACTGCCTAAAATCAAATATGTTACAATCCCTTTGCTTTCCCCAATCAGAATTCAAACAATTCAACTTTCCTTGTGTTTAAAGTACTACTTGGAGAATGTACCACAGTGGAGACTTGGAAACCATTCTAAACTGACAAGTAGCACTTCAACTGTGTGGATTTTGTACACCTAAATTTAACTTGGGGTCTGTCCCCTCCCAAACCCCCCCAACCTGAAATGTCTATGTGCCTTTATTTTCACAGTGATTCATAAATTAAGAGTTGAAAACATTTAAAAYACCTCCTGGTAATGAAATAGTTCATATCTGACATGGCAGGACCTGTTGGATGAACGAGGCCTAAAAATTCAGTGATTTTTGACTGCAACAATAACAATAAATACTTTGGTTTTTGCCTATGCTGCATAGGAGACACATTCATGCACAAAACACAGCTAATGCTTAATAAATTATGTGTTTCTATGCTTATTTTCAGTAGCCTGGACTTYGCAGAACAGCTGCTTCTCTTCTGAGCTGACACAATGAATTAAGGAGCAACGAGACACCCSTGTGGAAGCAGCACTGCCTTTCTCTGGGATCCCATCCTTTGGGAAGGGATTGTCCTGAATTGTCCTGTAGCAGGCAAGCCAGTACAGTACAGGAAGGCAAAAGGCACTTCTGAGAATTCATTCACACAAATAYTCCAGTGAMATTGGGAGTTTTGCTTCAAACATATTTACCAATAGGACATTTTCCTCCTCCTCTCTTTTCTAGTTAAGTTTTTTCTTTTTTCTTTTTTTTTTTTTTTTTTTTAAGTTTAGTGGAAGAAAAATAGAACAAAGTAGGATACAAGAGAAAGGGAAAAGCCAAAAAATCCCTTTTCCCTGTTTCTCCCTTCTCCCAACTCCCTTTTTTGGTGCTGTGCTCTAGCAATGTCTGTATGTTTGGTTTATAAAAGCTTCATAAATACCAGGAGATTAAAGGAATTAGTTAAGTAGTCCAGCCTTTAAAATTGAGCAATCTGAAAGTAATTGCACAATTATTTAAGTGAAATATTCATTCCTTCCTTTTAAACTTTGGTCACAGACAGAAGTAAATCAAGGTCAAGGTATGAAGTAGTGTTAAAATGTAGTAGGAATTAATATTTTTCCAAATACAGTTCTGAACCTCATTTCTTTTGTTTCCTGGAGAKATTTTGGAACTTTCCACAGCATGGGTTTAGGGTGTGCTCTGTTCCCACAGCCCTGGTACCCRCACAGAGATTTATGGTGATTAATAGTGAAAATAGCAAGAAATCACTCCTTCAGCTCTTTAAACCCTCAGATTTCTACAAATTTGAGACATTTCCAATTTGTGAAAATATCTCTACAGCCTCTAAAAAATCTGTAAATCTCTTGAATTTGAGAGGACTTGGAGAAATCCCTACTCCAAGCATTTAGAAGAGCACAGCAGTGAAATAATTTATAAGGACTCTGATTCTCCGACATGATGCTCTCCCATGATTGCATTCCCATTTCCAYTTTGTTGCCTGCACAAAGCAGTGGAGGAGAAAAAGGTCCCATCCTGTGTTTAGTTCAGTCCATAAACCTTCCAAAATTGGAAAGGAACCCCAGAGACACAGGGAACATCGTCTACAGCCACATCAATACACAATAAAACTCATTTTCCACAGGTTCCTCCACAGCCTGCGGGCAGTGCTGTCCCAGTTCCTGGAGGACTTTTGGCTCATGACAGAATTATCACTTTTTCCTCTSCCTCCTCACATGCATTTAAAGAGGCCCAGTTTCAAGTACTCCAGTACAGCCCCTGTCACCAGTTTGATTTGCAGTGTTTTAATTGTGTCTTACTGGTCTGAGAKAAGCAGGGAAGGTTAACACACAAACCCTTTCCAGCTGTTCTCTGCCAAACCCCTGTGTCCTGAAGGAATTCCCAAAAAACTTCCAGCCTTYTCCACTGATCCAAAAGGAGCTGCCACCTCTTACTGCAAACCTTGATGCTCCTCTGCATTTGGGTAAGGAGCACCAAGGTAATTCCCACCCAAATCCAATTTGGTTTATCCTGCTTTCCCTAATGTGTGTTTATCTCCCTCTGCTGACATTAATACTCACATTTATAGCTGAAGGAAGCTTTAGGCTGTTATTCCCTGAGTTTTTCATAATCACAATGAATGGGTTTCTTCACAATTAATGACAGATTCTGTACTAGGATTAACACAAAAGACAGACTTTTCCAAATGATTCCTCGGGTCCAAAGAAATGCTGCATTCGTGGCAAAGCTCCACGTTCGTGAGGATTCCAACAACAGGATCCCACTGACAAATCATCCAAGTGCTCTCTTCATTTTCTTGCCAGCTCTTTAATAAATATACTGCACTGCTTTCCTGAATTTACRAATCATATAAACAAAACTCCCACATTTGCTTCAGTTGAGTGACTCTTCCTTGGTTTAGTATAACTTATTTCCATATACAAAACCAGTAAGGCCTCTATAATTCAGAGTTGTCTGGCAGCACAGCTTTAAAAAAAAAGTCTTTATTTGCTAGCTGGGAAATTTCCTCAGATGAAATACTGTCACACTTAGTTTGGAGGCAGTAGTCTAGTTATGTATTTTAAATAAACTTTTGTTCCTGAGCTCTGCAGAGAAACAGCCATGAAGAACAACCCAGAATCCTAATGAATAATTGCCTTAAAGAAGCCAGAATCAGTTTACAGGACACAGCCCATACCAATAAAATTTCTGCTGACAGTGTTGAAGACTAACCCATCAGCTTTTCTAAGTTTGGAGCATGAAATATTTTAGAAAGCTGAAAATATAGTTAAGTTTTGAGTTCAAGAATGTAAGTTTGCTTTAGGCCTTGGCTTCAATCTAAATGRTCCAGTACAGGAAATTCAGAATTTGGATTTTAAATTAAACCCACCGAGAAAAACATGGGGTTTTTTTTACGTAGTGATCATAACTTAGCAGAAAACCAATTTGGAATCAAACAAAATTCTCATTTGGCAGTGTCCAGTTTGGGAATTAGCTCTGTGCTCTCCTGGGAGGCATTTGAAACCAAAACTCATTCAGTTAAAAAAAGGCAACGCAGTGAGAAGCTGAAATATTCCCATTTCAGTAAAGTGCAYGGGGCTGTGCCACACAGAACAGCTTTGCTATGACCTTATCTCTGCTGCTGGGCTGAACGAGGGGGATGCCAAATTCTTCACAATTCTGTTGAGGTTGGCAATTTTCTCTTCCAGCAAATAATTCTTCCTCTCGGCGCTTTTCTGCCGCTGCTCCGTCACCTCCAGAGCCTTCAGCAGCTGYGCGTTCTCCACGTAGAGATCCTTGACCATGGCATCTGCTTTTGTGTTCTTGGAGAGCTGGGTTGGAAAATTATAGATTAAAACACTAAAGGAGGTAGGAAAGTAGGTGAATGTGTTAATTATAACCCAATTATCAAAGGAAAACCCCACCCATTCAGCTCATTAAATCCACAAAGTCTTTATAAATAAATATTTTGAGATTAGAAAGACTTTTTAAGGAGGTGGGGTAGATAATAGAGGGTTTCAAATGCATCTTGTCAGTTCTACTCTACAGCATCTACCCCTCTAAAGATAAATTTAGTGCACAAGAGCATCCACAAAMCCAGTGATCCCACAGAGAGACTTCCAAAAACCCCAAACCACATCAGACAAAGAAGGTATTCAGGGCAGGAGGCATCAAAGAAATCAATATTGGACTTTTTCTTCAGGAAATTATTTTTCCTCCTTTCTTAAGCAACTTTTCCAGTTAGGATTCTCGGCTCGAAATTTGATTTTTGTTTCTTGATTCAAGAAATTAATGACTTGTGAATTCAGTCCCTAATTTCGAGTTTTACAAAGTTTTGGGCAAATATCCCATACTTGAGCCAAGAARCATTAAATAAAACCCCTTTTAACTTAATTCTGAACAACAGCTTGGCAGCTTTTGCCCATTTTGTTGTTTACAGAAGAAATGGGGAAGGTTTGGGGAAGTCTGGGAACACTCACTTGCTCTTTCAGCTGATTTACTTTATCTTGGAGAAGCCTCTTCACCAGCCTTAGTTTCTGCTCCACATCCATCATCCTCTCTTCCATCATTTTTAGAAGCTGCTCATGACCCCCCTGGAAAGCAATATTTACGTGAAAAATCAGTTAAAAATTAGTTCACATTCACCAGCCTAATTATTTTTCCAGTTTATGCTCAAGAAAATAGCCCGCCCTCCACACTTCAGTCTGGTTTAGAGCCAACTTTARTAAATCCTTTACTGAAGCAAAATATTATGGCAACACTTAAAGGATATTCTCAGCATTGCACTGTTTTTCCAGGTCTAAGTTACACTTGAAATGATCAGATCAAGGAAAAATAAAATTCTGTGTTCTTTTGTGTCTCTGACAGTCAGAGCTGGATAATTTCCTTTTCTTGTTCTTTGGTGCTGCCAAATTTCTGGTGAATGTGGGAAACAAAATGCAAATCTACTGGTTTTAGACTAAAAATAAGGTGAAATTACAAGGTCACATTTGACAATAATCTCCCATGCCAAAAACCCTTTGAAATCGCATAATAGCCTAAAAAAAAGGATTTCATTATCCCAAAGTTTATTTTTTACATCTTTTTAGATTAGTTTTTGTAACCTAAACTAGTTTTTATCTTTTTCTTCAGCGAGGTGACAGTAACTAAAAGCATAATAATTCTGTCATGAAACCATCACACCAACACCTGAGTGAAGTTTTATCAAATAAATGCAAAATATCAGGAATTACAAAAAAACTCCTTTGGATTCAGAAGTTTAGACACTGTGACTGCAGCAAAATGGAGACTTTATTTTAATGTTTGTTACTTAAATTCTAGGAATTCATTTGAGGAGATTAACTCGGAAAAAACAACAACCTCCCCAAAACAAAACACATTCAAACCTCAAACCTGTGGAGGAGGATAAATGAAAAACTGCTTCAGGTAGGGAGTTCCTCATCTAAACCCCTACAAAATGAACCCCTTAGGGGATTGATTTAARCCCACTCAACATTTTATTTGCATTTTTGTAGCATCAGAAACTCAAATCTGTGTATGAGGTTATATGATAATTCATTTTTATGAAAAAGATTACAGTTATATAGAAAACAGTTTTACAGTGTGGGTGGAATGAATATTTTTCTGGATTAATGTTAATTTGATTGGAATTCAAACCCCTGGAACCCACTATTCCACTTCCCACTGGGTGCAGGAGTCTTGAGTGAGTAGTTATGTGAAAATGAAGAATTAGAGAGGTCTCAATACCTGTGATCCCTGTTTTTTGGGCTTAAATTTTCTCCTTTCATATTATTTCACAATTAATGGGATAAGTCAACTCAGGTAGCTTTAAGGTCACGAAAAATAGGARCAAAAAGATCTTTCCAAACAAACAGCTGAAATGGTTCACAGCTCCAACTAAAAAATTCATAGACTTTAAAAAGATGCTTTGATGAACTATTAAAAAGTGTTACAATTCTAATTTAATCAGGTAGTTTGAGACAAAATTGAAGTGATGCAATTTTATCCAATGAACAATAATTTTCCCTTTTTGTTACTGTCTTTTTAGTTTATGGCCACAGCAGTAGAAGATCTCTCATTTTCTTAAATTTTCAGGTCCATCTGCTAAAGGAAACCCAAGAATCTGTACTCCAGTACATCCCCCCCATAATTTTTTTCCAAAAGTCCTGATATAACAGTCCTCATATCAAAGATAAATATTTTATCTAAAACCATGTTGCTTTCTTGTTCATAAATTGAAATTATTGATGCTATCAAGACAAGAGACATTATGTTTAAAAAAAGGATTTTATTTTCCATTTACATCCAAAAAAATGTCATCTTTCCCTGTTAAAAAGTTTATACATCTTATACAAAAATGCCCCAGTATAAATACCCCAGGATTTTCTTCAAATCTCATATAAAATTAGTACCATTTGTGAAAAATAGGCTCTTTCCCGCAWTGAACAGCTGCACATTTTAAATAACATAAATAAAACCCATTTGTAACAAATTAAAAAAAGCTTCTGGGAGCTTCTGAGCTTTCACAAAATAGCTTCTAGACAAATAAATAGGAAATAACACTGCGGAGACTTTTTTTTTTTGCTTTTTTTTTTAGAAAAAAATAATAAAAAAAAATTGATCCTCAAGTTTTTCTCAGCTTATGCCAGTTCATGTGTTTTTGTGTGTGTTTATCATGGAAAAGGAATGGGATCAAAAGCAGCCAGAGGTGTCAGAGGTGCCCGATCCTCCGGTAGGAATCTGCATGCACTGCTCGCTGCTCCGGTAGCAAGGCCTAGAGAAAGAAGGCAAGTTGGGAATACTTCACCCTCATATCCAGGTTTTTCTTCAAAACACATACACTTCAAGCAAAAAAAAAAAAACAAAATTGCCAATACAAGCAAAGCAAGCAACACAGGACAAAAAAAAATACACACACAAAGAAAAAAAACATGCAGAGTTTCTTATTTATCTCTAAATATGGGTATTAGCACCACACATAAACAACTGGGACATTTGAGGTGCATTTTCTACATCTAAACACTCTAAAGAGTATTTATTTATATATCTGTAAATATATATTTACTTTATATAAAATATATATTATCAAGTACTATGTAATACTTTAAAAAGTATTTACACTTTTAAAAGTTCCATGGTTTTTAAGAGATCAGCAGCAATGATTAAGTGCAGTTAGCAAAGCAATAATTTTAGAGGAAATGATCCTCCTCTCTAATCTCTAAAAATCTCATCTTGAACATAAAAATCTCATGTAACATATATGAAATCTCACAAATTGCCAAGCATTTGGGAAAAATGCAGCCCAACTGACCTCCTTTTTGAAAACTTTGCATTTCTACCTTAAACCTTGTTGTTTTCSCCTCAGATTGAACAAGTAGCTGGTCAGAGGTGATTGGAAATTTGAAATAAAGGGCTTTACAAAGGGGGGAGTTGAGTGACAAAAATATTAGTTGGTTTTAGGCAAATTTKGGGAAATATTGAGCTCCTAAATCCAGTTAATGAGCAAGGAATAGAARGTAGGAATCCCAGCACTGGACACAGCAGAAACAATCACTGGAAATTCAGAAGAGTCCAGACAGGTTAACACAGTAGAAACAGCTCAGGAGTTATAATTCAATTTAATTTAAGAAGATTTAAAACTGTAACAGCAGCAGTTGAAGGAAAAYAGCTCAGGACTGACTGTAAAATGAATGGAAAAATCACAGACAACCAGGATCAAAAAGCAATGAAAACTGCAAAGCAGGATGAACACAAAATAATTCCATAAAATAAAAAATTAAAGGGGATAACTTTGGATAACTCATTCCACTGGATCTAAGAAAGCWGCCTAAAATGCAAAGCAGCAGGAGGACTAAAGAATTAATTTTACACAAAAAGCATGGAGATAACCTGACCTTGTACTCACTGGTGAAAAGATGATGGAGAGGGATTAGGATGCAAGTTTTCAAGGTGCTAAAGGGGACATTAAAAGGGACATGAGCTCAACTAAATGTTAAACCCTAAAARTCACTAAATGTTAAACCCTAAAAARTCAGGGYGGCAAAASAAAAATCAACAGAGGTTAAATCAGGATGTGCTTATGAGAAACAGCAAAGCAGAGACAAAGTGAAATAAATCTGGCTTTGTTTATAGCTGCAAGATTTTAATAATAATTTAGAAAGTTATCTAGTAAAGCCCATGAGAAAAGGGGTGTTACAAACAGAATATCCACTCACTTTAAGGAAAAAAGAAAAAAAATTAAAAGGATAAGTGCATTAGTGCATTTACAGCGAATATTTGCAAAGCCTCTCTGTGAGTATTTTTAAATTCACCAAGCTTTTCCAGGAAATGTAGGAGCGATTCRTCTCTAGAACTCCAAGTTCCAGGATGTGACTCGTTTGCAGATGGTTCCTCAGGCTTTCAAAAAGCTAAATTACAAAGTCATCACTCCAAAAGCAACCCCAGCACATTCATCTGCAGCTGCCACGGCTGCAATGTGGCTTTGATTCATTTCCAAATTCAACTGCACATTTTCCTCTCCATGGTATGGGACCAAGTACATCAGCCTGGGTGATGCACTACTAAAAAGTAATCTCATAATCAATTTATTTCTACTTAACCTTAAATTGCTTGCTTTTAAGTCCCTTTTTTTTTTTTTTTTTTTAGGGAGTGGTTTGATTTTATGCCTTTCTTAAAGAAGAATTTTTACTCCAAGTTGTGGAAACTTTAAAAACTGGTTACTGCCTATACTGTCTCCATAACACCTTTTTTCTGGAATACCCTATTACCATATTCAGAGATTTTTCAGCTTCAAAGTCTTGGTCTTGTTATTATTTTAAAGTAAAACTGCAATCTGAGTTTAAGATATCTGGTTTTTTTTTTTATTCTGCTAACAGATAAATAGTTAACAGTATTTAATCTAATTTAAACATAAATCTCATCTAAGTGATTATCTAACGTAAATAAATCTAAGATAGATATTTAGTATTTTATCTAAGTTTTGAGCTTTATCTTTTCTCATAAAATAGAGTTTTGCAATATTATAAGTCCTATGGTCTGAGCCAAAGCTTTAGGGATTTAGAGATCCAATTCCTTTCTGAAGAGAAGGATAATTTGGCAATTTTTATATGGGAGATGCAAACCTTTCCATTGCCTATAATTCACTTTTACAAGGTAAAAAATCAAAACACCACTAAAAATGACTTTTCCCAGCATGGGCAATGGATGTAATTAATCTTCCTTGGAATTGGTTTTCCCTCAGAAATGTCAACRTTGAAGTTTCTGTATAACAGGAACCGTGTCTTGTCTCATGGCCAAATCAGGAACATTGACCTTATAAAAAAGAATTAATTTGTTTGTGTTCTGCTCTGCTACAACTGACACAACTCCATGTGACAGCCCAAATTAGGATTTTATGTGATGGATGCAATATCTGGTGTGGTGTATTTTAAAAATAATAGTTCCAGACATGGACATTAGATAAAGAAAAAAAAAATCCTGTAARCACTTATTGCACATGGAGCAGAAGGAGAAAAGCCAGTTGAATGTGGGTAGGAGTGGTTTGATCTCAAAAAGATTAACAGGACTTCAAAATGAAGCTCTGGCTCAGGCTTAACATGCTAAATAGCATTTTTTGCACAAATCCTCTATGGGATGAATTTTAATTTTTGAACTGGCATAAACAGAGAACGGATCTAATTGGAATTAAAAAAAAAATGAAGACAACTAAAGCAGACACCCTTTACAAACTGCCACCTCTGAGGAGARCCTTACCTGCTGCATGTTTGTCCCCGAGGGTCTGCTCTCGAGCTCTTCCTGGAGKCGTTGGCTCCTCCTCTCTGCCTGGAGAAGTTGGTGTTGGAGCTGCAGGAATTGTTCCTTGGGCACCGTGGCACAGCCTTGCTGCTGGAGCTCCCGGGAGTGCGGGCTCTGGCTACGCATCCCGCCCGACTGGAGCATCTGGGGAGGGAAAAAAAACAGTGTTCAGCATCTTCTCCTGCTGCCAGGACACAGCTCCCTCCCACATTTCTCCTGTGCAGGAGAAACGAGCCTGGACTTGGTGATGGAGCCTGGACAGACAGCTTTTCCCAATGAAAAAAGATGGAATTTCACATGCAGCTGTGATGTCTAAAGGAATCTGGGCTTTGAKTCATCATTTTAGGACTGAATGATAAAAATCACAGAATTTTTGATGAATTCCTATCAAAGTTTAGTTGGCCTATGGTGAACTTTCACTTAATAGTGAATTTCCCATTTCCAGGGGAGACTTGAAGTTGTGCTGATTGTTCTCTCTCCATCCTAAAGACTAGAAACATTTACCTCTGACCATATCACATTCAGAATTCAGAATTTAAAACCCTACAGATCTTTCCTAGTTCACTACTAACAGTGGAGATACTAACAGCTAAGACAGTCACATGAAACAATTCAGAATTTTTCCAGTCTAAAGTAAAACCCAAGTAAGTAACTCGAGTAGTTAATTATTTTAAAAAAGACCAGAACTAGACAGAAAATCCCTGATGGTTTAGACAAACTCATTTGCAGCTGGACTTTGTGTAACTTTAATAATTTCTTCCCATAAAGGCCTCCAGTTGGCCACATGAAAAATTCTCACCTGTCCTCTCAAAACCATTWCTCTGTTCCCTTAGGAATAAGTGTATAAGATTATCTTGGTGGTTTTAATTTTCCTTTCACAAGTGGCAAAAACATCAAATTGGAATAATTTCAGTTATTGACTTCATCTAGAACTGTAAATATTTTTCACAATGTTGCAGCTTTTCTGGCTCCATTACCATCTCTATCTCTGCTGGTTCAGGTAGACAGAAAATAGGTTTATAAATACTTTAAAATAAAACTATTTGTACTTTTTAAAGCTATTTAGGGGTTCTGTCTGTAAAGGAGCTGTTCTTTTCCTGACTATAGAAAAAGTGAAAATAATGAGCTTTTGGTGGATTTTTTTTTCAGGGTTCCTGTCATATTGTGARGCACACAAGTATCTAATGAGGAGACAGTCAATTAGTGTTAACAGCATCTTAAAAATCAACRCTAATGAAACAACAGTGAAAACAACATAATCCTGCTGCATTCATCTGTGGAAGAAAATGGAACAATAATGAACTTGCTAAACTATCAGGATGATGCCAAATGGGATCAGAAATCAGTTAATTTCAGGAAACATCAGACAGTCTGGTGGAAAAGCATGCAGGCACCAGAGGTAAATATGCAAACACCTTCAAGTCAATGGGGTAGCAGGAAGCCACTTTTCATTCTCTCCCTTCCAATTTTAATTATTTTGGGATGCAGTGGGGTGATTTCTCTCCATTTTCATGGCAATGCCTTGGGAATACACAGCTCCTCAGAGTACARAACCACACTGCACGGCACATTAACCACAAAGAACCTGTCCAAAATTGACATTAAAATGAATAGTGGCTTCTTCACTTCAGAGATGCAGGGAATTAAAAAAGAAAAAAAATCCATAAAGAAAAAGAAAGGAATGTTTTCTCCATGCTATGGTGGTACATKAAAAATGATTGCTCTACCTTCGCACACTATTTCAGAGAGAGAATTGCCCCCTTCTCTGCTAGCTCCAACCACTGAGTTCTAGCCASGTTAGCCATGGACAAAAGGAGAACAGGCACAAAAGAGAGAGTTAGAAGTCACAAAGCACCAAGTGAATGTTGTACACACCTGCTGGGAAAGGGTTACCAGGAGAAACAAAATCCTGTGAGTTTGAAATGCACATTTCAGGAGAAAATGCAATCCCAAGCTTGGTGTTTATGGGTTTAAGGGTTTGGCATTTTCCCAAAGCTTAATTAAGACTATATAAATAAATGCACAGGGAATAGAAACAGACTTTTCATTAACTTGTCAAAATCTCACATTTCCTAATTAGATTTTTACAGTTTTATTATGAATTACGTAGGATTTTCAGCATTATGCCTCCCATTTGCTGTTCTGATGAAAAACATAAAGCCTTTTATAAAGTGTTATAGAAGCCTCATCTAAAAGATGCTTTGACTTATGGAACAAGTGAAAATTGTGGTTTTTTTTTAATATATTATTTTTTAAACTCAAATCCAGGACAGCAAATTTAAGCAAGACTGCTGAGAGACAACTTGGAGGTCTGGGCTGACCTTATGGGAAACCCTAAACACAGTTAAGTTGCCCATTCCTACAACCAAGGACTCCTAAGTTTTGATATCCAGCATGATCCATCTCCAGCAGAACTTTTACAGCAGATTTTGCAAGAATCTCTACTAAATTTTTCCCTTGTGCCTTTAAATTAACACCAAGATGCATAAATTATTATTTTATGATGATCAAAACAAGGATTAAATTCAGCAAATTATTCCCAGAGTAAATAAGAAGAGTTTTCTACATTAAGAGGAGCATCACACAAATATTAGTTAGGAAGTCTGAGGTGACACGTTTTAGGAAGGAAAAGGAAAGTGGCAGCCTTGCCTCAAGCACAGAAATAAATTTCTTTGCTATTTGACTGTCTGAAGCCATATATGGATTCTAATTAAGCACAACTTGCTTCAGAGAAGGATGCTTGCCACACAACTTAGTCATGAAAGATGAGGTTAAAYGTTAGGAGAGGTTAATTTTTCTAGTTGCAATTAGTTTTCGCTGTTCCTACACATCTCTAAGTTTTTTTTAAAATAAAACAAATTCAGTGAGACACTGATAAAACCCCACAGTCAAATCTGATAGCAAAGTATCTCCATTAATTGATCATCCAGCTTGACTTGCTTCTTTCTCAGCCCTTCATTTTCTGAGCTGGTTTCCAGTTCACGTTCAAGAGAATTCATCTGACTGATCTATCAGAGACAAGAAGTTTCCTTAGAAAAGCAGCTGTTTCTCATTTCATCTATTTGATTTCCCCCCCATGAACCATTGATCTCAAGACAACTCAAGACTAAAAACCAGGAGTATTTGGACAAGTGYTTTGCTCCAAGAGATGTCACCCAGCAGGAGCTCTGTCAGCTCCTTGGGACACAGAATTGTGAGAGGCAAAGAGAACAAAACTCAGAACAAAAGAGGAAAGTTGCAGCTTTTCTCAAGGTCTTAAGTGATGRAAACCACTGAGCTGATTTGGGTATTTACCATCCCAAACTCACCTTCCTGTTGGCAGATGACAGCTCTTTCTGAAGCTGTTCACACTCTCTCTTCAAGCTCAGCTTCTCCTGCTCGATGGCTTTGACAATCCCTGACTGGCTTTGATGCTTTTGGTGCTTTAGGGAAAGGATTGTGGATTCCAGCTGTCGGATCTAGAGAGATCAGAGATCAACAAACAGTGGGAGGATGTTTTAGATAATTCCACTTCATYTAAAATACCAAGTACCAGTTCATTTTGGACTCAGAATTCCAGAATGGTTGGGGCTGGAAGGGATCTTAAAGCCCATCCAGTCCTATYCCCTGCCATGGGGCACCTTCCACTATCCCAGGCTGCTCCAAGCCCCAATGTTCAGCCTGGCCTTGGACAATTCCAGGGATCCAGGGGCAGCCACAGCTCCTCTGGGTAACTCTGAGGTATTTTTGATATTTTAGCTTTAAGCATCTTGTCCTTTTTTCCCTTCCTCCTCCCCATAATCCACTTAATACTGCGAGCCAAGAAATTGCACAARAAGAATGTTAGGAATATCAAGAATCTTTTTGTTGACTTGAAGTTGGACTGAAATCTTGGACAAGAATTATTAGGATTTTCTTCTAAAGGAAAGAAATATCCTAAGAGTGTTTCAGAGTCTCATTCTCTGGAGATATTCAAAACCTGCCTGGATGTGATCTATGTACCAGGGTGTGAGTGACCTCCAAAGCTCCCTTCCAACCCCAAACCCTGCTGGGATGGGTCAGTTTGCCCAGTTTACCTTTTCCCTGGAGTGAGCCAGGTCTGTTTTAGTGCTCTGCACTTCCCTCTGCAGCCTCTCGTTCTCCTGCCTGAGCAGCCTCTGCTCCTGGTCCGGTGGCTGCTCCAGCTCATCCCAGTGCCGTGGCCCCTGCTGGTCCTGCAGCCCTGAGGGAGGCACAGCCACTTCCAGAACCCGGTTCTTAAGACAGACAGAATTGCAGGGTTAGGCCTTGAACAAAGAAGCAGACATTTGCTCTGTTCAGGTGGGTTTTAGGTAGATTTTCAGTAACTGCAGACTCCAAAGTTGCAGCATTCCCGTCTCCCTCCCAGCCCAAACAGTTTTTCCTAAAAAACCTAATCCCAAGTGCTTCCCTCTGCTAAAATCATGGATAATAGCTGTGTACAAGGAGTTCAGCAGAACAAAAAAAAGCAATTTGTGCTCTGTTCAGAGCCAAACAGAACTCAGTATTATATATTATTTAGTAATAGCTGTAATTTAGTTCCTGTTGTACAATTCTGCAGCAGCCTCTTTTCCACGTGGACATTAAATATTCSTTAATTACATGGCAAACAAGCCAAATTAGTAGCTGAATCCATAAAAGCAATCCCAAGAYTGCTGTCTACAACCTCCTTCAGTTACAAATCCTTATTAGCTGAGAGGTTGGTGTAATTCTGTACMTTTCAAACCCAAGTTGCACTGAAAATTAGATCCTCTGTCAATGACAAGTTTGCTAATTTTAATAGTTGATAGTTGTAAGTTAATACATTGTCCACAGGTTTGGAGGGTTTTATGGCAMAAAGGTTTCTTTTAGGGAAGAATGAAGAGTCAGGAGAGGGACTGATCATTGCCCGTGCTTATGTTCAACACTTAAAATACTTCTTTAAAAAATCAGCTTAAAACCTGCATGTTTTACCCAACATACAACAATTCTAATTACCTACAGAGACCCCTGAAGCTCTTTACCTTTTCACTGGCATTCAGCAATTTGTGCAATGAAATCACTTCTTGTTTCAGAGTTTCCTTCTCCTGTTGTGTCACCCGCAGGTCGGATTTCAGCCGGGACAGTTGGAGGTTGGTGCTCTGCAGAGTTTCATCGAGGCTCTGAACCTGGAAGGAGCAGAAGCACAGGAATCTGGATCAAGATTCCCTGTCTGGACCAGGTATCCCATGGATTTAGGGTCTCTGATGGAAGAGTGAAGTTAAAATGCTGATACCTCCCTTTGAAAATGTTAAATTATCAATCTACACATCCCTGACAGGAAGGAGTCAGGCTCTGCTCCCAGGGAACAAGGGACAGGATGAGAGAAAACAGCCTCAAGCTGTGCCAGAGGAGGTTTAGATTGGATATTAGGGAAATTTTCTTCATGGAAAGKGTTTTCCAGCATTGGAACAGCTGCCCAGGGGAAAGGTGGAGTCCCCATTCCTGAAAGGATTTAAAATCCATGTTGATGTGGGGAGACAATCCATGTGTCAGTGGTGGCCGTGGCAGTGCTGGGTGAACGGTTGGATTCAAGATTTTCCAATCTTTCAACTCTATAATTCCAAATGATTTTCCAACTTTGTGCTCCAAGCTCACAGCCACGAGAAACATCCACCAGAAACATCTCCAGCCCTGAGAATTTACTGTGATGTGCTGGAAAGAAGCTTTGCCTTGAATTACTTATTCTTCCTGGCAGCCCATGGCCAAGGAGAAACCCCAGGAATGCTCAGCCAAGCTGTGAGCCACTTGATCCCATCCCTGCCTGGGGAGGGATGAGCCTGCAGCAGAACAGCAGAGTCTCTGCAGTGTTTTAGGGAATTGGCAAAGGTAATTTGGCTGTAGTGAGAAAAACTCCCTGACTGTGTTGAACAAATTTCCTTTTGTCTTTTAAGAACATCSCTTTGAACGCCCCTCAAAGCAGCCGCTCTCAGCTGCGTGACATCACAAGGGGGCTTTCACGAGAAAAAGCACTACAAGAGATGATCAAAGTGCTTTTATCCAGGGTCACAACATAAATCAGGTTTGTACCTTGTCCTGGGAGATGCTGAGCTGTGCTTTCAGTGCCTGGCTCTGCTGCTCCCAGGATTTCTGCTCCTGYTTCAAGCTGCCGATGGCGCTCTCCAAGCAGCTGACCTGAGCTGCCTGCAATGAGATTACATCAGGAATCCTCACTCAGAAATTTTTTTTTTTTTGGACTAAATTTGACTTCAGGGGTTACCCCAGAGGGGGTTAAAGCTAAGGAAGGAAGGCAAACACAGCAAAGCAAAAAGCCCCTCAGCTCCCTGGATTTCCACACAATGGGATTATTRTTTACAGTGTGCTCTGCTCCAGTTCAACTCTACATATGTTAGAGCTGCAGTAAAAATCCAAGAACACTGGCATCCTTGTCTTGCTGCAGTATTTCTATCCAGGCCTCTCTTCCTTGCAATGTTGGGAATTTTCTACATAATCAAGTTACAGTAAAGCTTAAATTCTGAACACAGCTTTTCTTTCTAAGACCAGCTAGGAAAAAAAAAAAAAAMCAGGCAGTGGCAATTAATCTTTTATCTGGCTTGAGGGTAAGAAAAAAAAATATCCAGAGAGGTTTTACAGGTTATGGTGATAGAGATAATGACAGAGGAATTTAACAGTCCTTTACAGCACAGAGTGATGTGGATTTACAGTCCTTTCTTACCTTATCAATACATCTGTTCAGTTCCTCGCTCAGGGCTTCTTTCTCTTGCTGCAGCTTTTCATTTTTAGTGATTAAGCTTGAAACTTCATTTTGAAGGTCAGAGAGATCAGGGCCTCTGGGCAGCTGTGGGAAACAAAACCCTCAGTTATATTCCTGTGCTGTTGCAGAATTTGGCATGATGGGTTGGAAGGGACCTTTAAAGGTCATCACGTTCCAGCCCCCCCTGGAATATGCAGAGACACTTTCCACTATCCCAGGTTGCTCCAAGCCCTGTCCAAGCCATCCCTGGACACTTCCAGAGATGAAGCAACCAGAATTTCTTTGAGCACCCTTTGCCAGGGCCTCCCCACCCTCACAGGGAARGATTTCTGCARAAAATTCCCATCAGAATCCCCATGGGTTAAAACACAGGAAGGGAAAATCACTGCTCTGCTGAMTTCTGATCCTTTTCCCAACTGACCCAGGGCTTTATCACTGCCTCYCCTCATTCCATCTCCTGCCTGTAATTACACTCCAGCCACAATCCACTCCTTTCTCAATAGGCCTCAGCTGCTTTYSCTTTTTAAGACCATTATCTACCCWGAGCACTGGGTGCCTCAACTGAGTGTTTTACACCGTGCAGAAAATGACTTTGTGGAGCCCTAATCAGGGAACTGACTCATTTGTAGCCTTCATTATCTGTGTTTATTAGCATATATTTACAGCCAATTGAACTGYGCTTGTACAGGAGATAACTGAGCTCTCCAGGAAATTATCCTCAGACATTGTGAGAGTCTGATATCTCCAGATGGGTTTAGCAATAGGAATTCTCCCTGGCAGGACATGCTGGAAGAGCTCAGTCCTTAAATAAAGCTAATGTGGGTTATCTCCAGTTGCACAGTGAAATGTCTCCTGGGGATCCCCTTTGCCCTGGAAAATGTCTTCTGTGGATCCCATTTGCCCTGTCTATTCCTTTATTGGAGCTCTAAATCTTTATCTTGACTCAAGCTTCTCTGTAGATCCACTACTCCCAAAAATCTTTTGGCAAAGCCAAGTGAACCCAACCCAATCTGAACAAGTGTGCATTGCACCTGSAAACTGTTCCAAGAGGAGTTATATTCCCTTAATTTCTTTAAAGAAAGGTTTTAAAAAGAACTATTTCCATCCCTGTATTTTCACCCATTAAGTGATGGTGAAAATTAATCAAATAGAATCCCACAATGGTATGGGTTGGAAGGACCTTAAAGCTCACCCATCCCACCCCTGCCATGGGAAGGGACACCTTCCACTGTCCCAGGCTGCTCCAAGCCCCATCCAGCCTGRCCTTGGACATTCCCAGGGATCCAGGGGCAGCCACAGCTTCTCTGGATAACAGGATGCTRTACCTGTTTTGTCTTCTCCAGCTCCTGCTTGAGGATGTGGTTCTCCTGCTCCAGCAGATGAGCTTGAACCTTCATTTTTGACACCTCCATCTCCAAAGATGACACCATACTTGATGACTGCAAAAAAATAAAAGGCTCAGCTCTCAATTTAGGACACTCCACAGCACCAGAGGTTAAGCAGAGGATGCTGCAGCCACTGGATGATCAGGAGCTGTGCTGGAAAGTGCAGGGAAATATTTGGCATTGCTAAGCTCCRTTTTCAAGACAAACCTGCACATTTTTCCCTCCTGCATTTTGGCTGCTGCTGTGTTTGAGCCAGAATTTAGCAAAGCTCAGCTTTAAAATCCCACGCCCATCCCAGGACAGAAATGCCAATTCCRCAGCCTCCAGAATTTCAACTGTCAYCCCACAGGGACAGCACAATCCTGTACCTCTGCTTTGGAGTTTTCCAGTTCCTCTTTCAGAAGCAGCCTCTCCTTTTCCCAYTCTTCCAGGGTACACTTTCCCTCTTCCCTTTCCTTTTGCTTCAGCACCCTTGCCAGCTGTTGATTGAGATCCTGCACATCTGCTTGGTTTTTGGAGTTCCTCTGGCTGAGTTCTGTGTTTTCAGAGTCCAGCTGTTGGTTCCTGGTCTTTAGATCCGCCACCTGAGTAGGACAGCAGTGATTTTATACCAGGAATGAGATTTTGGATATTTTCTTCCTATTAAGGTAATTAAAGATCTGACAAGACTCAATCCAACAGCAATTCCAAGCAGTTAATTGGACTTAATTAAACCAGTCATATCCAACCCCTTTGTYGTGCTGGTGTGGATTTTGAGGGTTATCCCAGCAGATTATTCTGAGCAGGTGTTTTCCTAAGCAATATCAAGATGATATGGATGTAAAAGCTACTTAATCCTCCTATTTCATCCAGAATAAGAAACCAYCCCTAAAATAAAAGTAGCAGCCACATGGATACAATTGGCAGCGTTCCTAAACCCAGCCAGAATAGAGGTTGAATCACAAGAGAATCACACAAAAACAGCAAAACAAAACATTTAAACTTCATATTTCTACAAAATAAATTTTCCAAGTTGTCTGTGCAAGTGCTGTTAAACCTGTAAACTGGATAATTACAGCAATTGTCTTCTAAGCAGGTCAAACAAAYCTCAAATCAATCCCAAAGAGGCAATAAAAGGGTTTTCAAAAAGTTCAAATGTATAAAATGGTTGTTTTCTGCTGCCTTTGTGACCATGCAAGGATCAGCTTTGATACAGTGRTGATTTCTACAGAGAAGGTTCTGGGCTCAGACCACACACCTGCTTTTTCAGGTTGTCAACCATCTTCTGCACAGCCACCTTCTCCTTTCTCACAGCCTCAATCTTTTGCCTRTGGGAAAACAAAAGCTCATTAACATTAAAATCAATTACTAACATACACAACTGCAAGATTGGACAAGAGGAMATTGCCTCAAGGTGCGCCAGAGGAGATTTAGATCGGATATTAGGAAAGATTTCTTCATTGCCCAGCCCTGGCACAGCTGCCCAGGGGTGGAGTCCCCATCCCTGCAGGGATTTAAAAGTCATGTGGATGTGGCACTTGGGGACATGGGGCAGTGGTGGCCCTGGCAGTGCTGGGGGACAGTTAGACTTGATGATCTGGGAGGTCTTTTCCAGCCTGAATTATTCCAAAAATGGGCTGTTTTGTTTGGTTTTTTTTTTTTTTTTTTTTTTAACCACCAGAAATGGTCATTGTGGATATTTATTTATTTATCATTCATCATCTCTGTTGTGCATGAATTCAGCAAGTGCTCAACCTCTCAAGGTACCCCAAGTGCGGCTTTCCTGGAAGGGAAGAACAATCCCAGGATCACAAATGGTTCTGCACTTGCCAAAGACCCAACCACTGGAATAATCTGTCCTCTCCCTGATGAGCCTCTCCCTGCCTTTGCTGAAGCACAAATAATTGCATCAGGTCCTGTGCTCGTGTGAGTTACTGGGTCACCTCAGTGCCTACAGCTAAACCCCTGTGTGGCTCTGGGAATGGGCAGAACAGGCTGGGAAAAGGGAAAAGGGTGAGGAATAACCTGTCAGCCTGCTGGATTTCCAACAGCACCATCAAATAACCCCATTTGGRATCTGCAGAGTGCCTAACACATGAACGAGCTGGAAGAGAAGGGATGAACCCATCMTGGCTGAGCCACAGCCTGAAGGCATCACAGGGTATGGAATTCTCACCTCATTTCTTCCCTGGATCCATTCAGCTCCCTCAGTTTCAGGCTGGARGCGCTGCCTTCCTCATTTAATAAAGTCACTTCGTTTTTCAGAACAGCATTTTCCTCACGGAGCTTCTCGGCCTCACACCTGTGGTAGAGATGGGAGRTAAGTGAGAACAGCTCCTGTAGGACATCTGGGGAGGGAAAAAATCCCACAAGTCTGAGCTACTGGAAATGCTTCAAAAACAAAGCTACAATTGCCTTGTTTTCTGTAYAAATGGTGGATTTATATTTTGTATTAATATACCAACAGCACTCCCCAGTTTGTTAAAAAAAWCCAAATTTTTACAACAAACCTTAAAAAAATTTTGAGCTTTTGGGGTATGTTTTTGGACAGCTCAAGTGCATAAACATCTAAAGTTTCACACRAATATTCTAGGTATCTTGCTGTCCTTAAGCTCAAACAACTTCAACACCACAATGTGCAGGCTGCCAGGAGAGTGAGCTGTTTCCCCAACTGGAATTCAGAATTCTGGGAACAGAATGGAAAACTCTGTAAAGTTCCTTTTCTATCCTCAAGCAACTGCTCAGAAATAACAGATCCATGGTGGGACACTTGAAAGAACAATTTCCTGCAGGAAGCTGGTGCTGAATAATAATTAAATCACTTGGAGCCACTTTATCCATAAAAAAATAAAGGAATCTTGCTGGAATACAGCAGTTAAAAACAAGTAAAACTTATGAAGAGAATATAATGAATGTATGTTTTATAACTGTATTTACCACATCACACTCCTGAGGGGTTCCTAACTGGGGAAAAAAGTCTCTGTAATTCTCTAGCATTAAATTAAATATTGAGAAAAATAGAAGCATTTTTAGCCTTTCAAATTACCATCATTCTGAAATTAAGTGAAATATCGAGAGAAGCAGGAGTGATTTTAGCACTGTGAGCAGAATTGAGCTCTAGAAGGGAACAAACCGAGTGAAGTGATATTAGTAAAAGCTAYGAAGCACTCTGGAGGTGTTACCATGGATTTTGGACATGGAAATACACAATGGATTTCTGCTGGAATTCACAYGAGCTACACACTGCGATGGTGACATCCACAGACAGGACAGCTGGCAGGCGCTCCTGCTTAGGTGGCRGGCACAGAGAGGAGTAAGCCACACACTGGAAGTTATTTATTCCAGTGCTCTTTATCCAGGATTAGAGGAGTTAGGAGTCCATGGCACTGTTTGCTACTCAGAGCTAAGGCAGAGTTAAGCTACGGTGGTTAAAGGAGCAGCCGAGGCAGCGCTGGGTTAGTGGCTACGCCGGGTTACGTTACCTCAGCAGGACAACTTTGTGCTGCAGCTCGGTGCACGTGCTCTGCAGGCCCTGGGTCACTGCCTTCCTCTCCTCTGCCTCTGGGTGACCCAGAGCCTCCTCCTTTGCCTTTGGATCGCCCATTCGTGCTTTTCCTGCTTCCATCACTGCGCTGGCGCTTTGGGCGTTCTTGTCCCGCTGGCCCGTAAATGCAGTGGGATGTTCTTCCATTGTCCCACCTCTTGTGGCACCGGGCACATCTGCGTTTCCTTGAGCATATTGGACATCTTCCAACCCTTCAGCATCTTCCAACCCTTCAGCATCTTCCAACCCTTCAGCATCTTCCAACCCTTCAACCTTCTGGAGGAACTCGGTGTTCTCCTTTTCAAACTTCACGCTTTCCACCTCACTTTCTTCTTGTTCACAATGAAGCCTTCTCAGCCTGTGCAGATTGTCTTCCAGGGCTTTATTTTTTTCAATTAAYTGGATCATTTCAGCTCTCAGATCCTCGTTTTCCATCTGAATTTCTTCTTGCAGTGACAGGAGCTCAGCCTGRGCCATGGATCTGTCTTCCAGCTCTTCCACCCTTTTCCAAAGCTGAGCTAGGACACTCTTCAGGTCACCATTTGCTGCTCCAGGAGTGTGATCCAACAGGACAGAGGCTTCGCTCAGTTCTTCAGCCTTCTCCAGCTCCACCTGCAGCTTCAAAGCATCAGAAACAAACCCTTGATTTTTGGGAGCTATCCTGTGATATAGTGGATGAACCTTCTGCTGTTTGATATYGTTGTGTAGCGGTTTTGGCCTGGGAACTTTCTCCAGATCTCTCATTTTTGGCAGCAGAGGCCCCCAGGGAAGGAGCTCTTGGTTCTTGTCACAATCCTGGCTGCCATCAGCATCCAGAGCTGTTTGATTTCCTTGGATCCAACACTCCTGTGCCTCAGGGTGGCCGCCAGCTCTGGCTGTCACACATCCCTTCTCCAAATCCGAATCCATCTCTGACATTTCTTCCAGATCTGTAGCATCACCCTCCAAAGGTGGAAGGGCACTGAAATCTGCTCCCGTGGCCGTATCTTGGCAATCCCTGGGTAACCCTTCAAAGCTGGCATCCATCTCCTCCGGTTCCGAGCCGCAGCGGGAGCAGCCGGGACTGGGAGGTCGCTCCCGCTCCGCTGCATCCAGCCGGTGCTGCAGCCTCAGGATGTGAGCAGCCATCCTGACATTCTCCTTCACCGCCTGCTCGTGCACCTTCTGCAGGTTTTGGAGAACATCCCCGTCCTCTCCCAGAGGAGCTGYTCCAGGGAAAGCAGCGAGCTGGCTCTTGGCTTTCGCGTACTCGCTCTCCAGGACCCTGTAATGGCTCTGCAGGGCRGAAAAACTCTGTGTTTCCCACTGCAATTTCTGTATTTTCCCTCGGAGGTCGGAGATTTCCAAACTCATCTCGGCCTTTTCTGTCTCTGCTCTTTCACAAATGTCTTTGTTYAAACTCTCCAAGGCAAGGAGCTTTGAATTGAGCTCTTCCTTCTCTTGCTTRTACTCACTGTCCAGTCTCTCCAGCTTTTCCTTAAACAGCTTCCCATTTTGCTCCACTGTGGATACGTGTTCATCTTTCTCCTTCAGCTCATTTTTGTGGTCATTTTGGAGTTGAGTTATTTTCTCATTCAGCTTTTCCTCCCTCTCCCAGGCAGCATCCCTCAGCTCTCGCAGCTCCTTCTGCAGCTGCTCCTTCTCACACACCAGCTTGTTCACTTCTTCCTTGAAGTTTTTCTCCAGGAGATCCTTCTCCTGGCTCAGGGCAGAAGAAACAGCCTTTTCACTGGCCAAKCTTTCCTTCAGCTGCTCGTGGGCTTCAGCAGCCTCCTGAGCAATTTCATCCCTCTCAAATTCCCACTGGGATTTCTCCTCTCTCTGCTGCTCAGCGAGCTCCTGCAGCTCTCGCTGGTAACGTCCTTCCAGGCTCTGGAGAGATGCTTCATATTTATTCACAAGAGTTTGTGTGTCCTCAGAAAACTGAGTTTGGGCATGAGATGCTCTTCTGTTATAGTCACTGGCCATGGTTTTCCTAAATATGGTTAACATAAGATATTACTACACTACCTCAGAAATTAAAGTGGCTTTTTAGGCTGAACAAAATAAGTTGGAAAACCTTTTTTTTTTTTTACTGAGTTTTTTTTTTACTATTGATGGGTGTATCTAGGAGCCAGATTTAGATTTGAGGCAATTTGGTGAATCTTCATGAAGAAAAACTACCTTGGAAAAGTGTTAACAACTCATGAAACATCCTTGGAAAAGGTTCCATGTGCAACATGTGCCCTTCAATTCCTGTGCTCAGATTTTGGGGGGAGTCTCACCCCCATCACCCYAGGATGGTTTCAGTTTCTTTTGACACTCAATGGTGGCTAAAAGCACTTCCCAGCCACCCCCTTCCTTCTTTAGCAAAGAACTCTGAAACCCCACAAGTTTTAAAAGGACCAAGCAGGGATTTGTGGAGCACAGAGATCCTGCTCAGAGCTCRAGTTAATCACGCCTGGTTATGCTTTAACACTATTGTTGCCTCTGGGAGAGCTAAAAAYGAATACAAATATCGACCTGAGAAAGGTCAGAAGAGAAAAAAACCCTGGAGAGCAACCCAGTGCTGTGGAACAGAGCAGGGAACAGCAGTGTGGGGTCAGGATACTGGGAATTACACACCAAGGAAGCRTTTCTGCACTCAGGTCACCCTGGTCACCAACTCCACTGCTGTCCCCACCAGAGGTGACACTCACCTTTCCYCCTCCAGCTCCTGCTGGTGCTTCCTCAGCAGCTCTTCCTGGAGCTCCTCCTTCTCCAGGGCGTGCATCTCTGCCAGCCTCTTCACCTGCTCGTGGAAGCCCCGTTCCAGCTCCCCCTTCTCCTCCTGCAGACTCTGCACCAGGACTCTCATCTTTTCCTCCACCCACACGCTCTTCTGGATCAGCTCCTCCCGTTCTTGCCTGAACTTCTCGTTCACCTGCTCCAGCCTGGCCCTGACATCATCTTCATGCTCCTGCCTCAGCAGTTCCTGCAGGTTGGCTTTTTCCTCATCGAAATGCAGCTGCAATTTGTTTTTCTCCTCGTTGTATTTACAGTCAAGCTTTTCCTGCTGCTCCCTGAGCACTGCAGCCTCTCCTTGCAGCTCTGCTATTTGATTTTTAAGGMCAGTGATCTGCTCCTCCATGACATTCATCTCCTCAGTGTACTTCTGCCTCATATCCTCCTGCTCCTTTTCCCARTGGGCTTTTGTCTCATCCAGCTGCTTTTCATAATGGCTCACCTGCAGAAGGGAAAACAGGATCGATTTGTTAATTTTCCACAGAATATTCTATAGAGATGTTTTCCTATATAGGTATATATATTTATTTTACTGAATATTTTGATTCACACTTCAGCATCTTACAAGAACATTCATTCCAAGGAAATCGAAGTGTTCAGCTTTATTTCTTACTGGGMTCACAGAATCCCCAAAATGGYTTGGGTGGGAAGGGACCCTAAAGACCCTCTCATTCCAAYACTCACTGTGTCCTCAAGCTCCTGTTTGAGGTGATGCAGATCCCTGTGGTGCTGCTCCTTCATCTGCTCAATGGCCATTTCTGCCTCTATGCTCATATTTAATGGGTTGCAGTCTTCCGAACCGAGTCCTTTAGAAACAGCAATTAGAAAATAATATATATTATAACCATATAACCAATAATATATATAACCATACAACCAATAATATATACAACCATAAAAACACTAATTACACAATACATATATATAATCATCAACAGAATTATTTAAATTTGTTTAGCAGCTCTCAAACTCCTATCACAAAGGCAAGTAACTGCAAACACTAATTTCAGCTTCAGAGTTCAGCAGATTCCAAATGAACATTAAACACCAAAACAGGGGTGGTGACCAAGCCTCACTGGGAAGGTTTTCATGGAATTACCTCTAAGATGTTACAAACACCCACAGCACAGATCCCAGTCCAACAGGAGATGTTTATTTACCTTGGTCAGGCTCGATCCCACCGTTGCCATGACTCTTCATGTCAAAGTCAAACTCTTCTGACAGGGAATTTTTCAGGGGAGGTCGGAGCACTTTGCCGTGGGCACGGTACTCCTGTAGCTCTGAGTGCAGCTCATCAATCTGGTCCTGCAGCTCCTGAGAGATGGAGGAGGAAAAAAGGCTGAGGGAAAGGAATCAGGGTGGCTGAGAATCGACCCAGTGCCACCACGGGATATTCGGGTGGGAATTGCAACAGGGAAAGATTTGTCTAATCCATAGTGCCAGTCATCCTCCTATCAGCAAAACAAGGGGGAATGGCTTCCTACTGCCAGCGGGCAGGGTTAGATGGGATATTGGGAAGGAATTCCTGGCTGGGAGGGTGGGGAGGCCCTGGCACAGGGTGCCCAGAGCAGCTGTGGCTGCCCCTGGATCCCTGGCAGTGCCCAAGGCCAGGTTGAACAGGGCTTTGAGCAGCCTGGGACAGTGGAAGGTTCCCCTGCCCATGACAGGAGGTGGAATAAGGTTTTTAAGGTCCCTTCCAATCAAACAATTCCAGGATTCTCTGATGATTCTACAATACCAGACTCTCACAGGTGAAGGTATAACACACTCCAAAACCTCTCCCTTTATTCCTTCTTCCTGTGACCTTTTATTAAAAAGCAGCTGARTAACATTTTCCAACACTTGGGAAATGCCTCCTCAAACACCATCTACTTGAAAAATCGAATCAGAAGCAGATGATGGAATGAGGAAAGAGATCCCCTCATTACTGCATTTACCATCTGGTCCTTCTGCCTGCCAGAGGAACATCCCCCGTGTCTGTGCCAAGTGCAGTGCACTCCGCTCCAGGAGCAGCAGTTATTGGGGAAAACAACTCCCTGAATGTGCAAACACGGAATCCTGCATGCCTGAAAGGCCCAGGAAGTGAACCTTGGGTACTGCTTCATATCTGCCATCCTCAAAAATAGAAAAGTCAGCTGCATATCAAGGAGTATAGATTCAAAACCTATTTCTAGGCAATTTCTGCTTTTAAATTGCAGCTTCCTCAGAGAGCTGCTGTGCTGTTTCCAATCAAAGAGCCTTTTGAAAAGGCAGCCCTTTATTGAATAAAAAGGATCATGGAAAAAAGATCACAGAATCACAAAATCGTTTGGGTTGGAAGGGGCCTTAAAGATAATTTTGTTCCACCCCTGCCAGGGGCAGGGACACCTTCCACTGCTCCAGGCTCCAAGCCCTGTCCAGCCTGGCCTTGGACACTTCCAGGGATGCAGAGGCAGCCACAGCTTCTCAGGGCAACAGATGGCCTGGAACCTGTGCAGGCATCAAAGCAGATGTGTAAATAGAAAACCTGCAGGCTCACCTTAAAAACTTTCAAGTATATAAGATAGAGGAGAAGACAAACTTTCTAGTCTCAGGTTTATTTAAAGGAAACATTTCTGGTCTGAAAACCAGCAAAATGTGGATCTATTTCATTTCTCCTCTAAGTTCCTGCAACTCTGAATTCACAGGGCTCCATGGACCCTCTCCCAGCCCACCCTGGGGGCACCTCATCCTCTTAGTTCAGCCAGTCACCYCTGGAAAGAGCTTTCCAACCCTCTCTGTGCTGCTGTTTGTAGCAAGGATGTGGCACTTGGGGCTGGGGGAATGGTTGGACTTAATCTGGGAGGGATTTTTCACAGTTCYATGATGTTCCATGTGGATACAGGAGCCAGGTGTGGCTCTGCTTACTCTGCACTGCTGCTCGTACTCGCTCCTCATCTGGGCCAGCCTCTCCTCCTGCAGGAAAAACTCAGCACTGCCGGGATCCAGGTCCCCAAACTGAAACAAGAAATGAAATATCCAGTTATCCATCCACCCCACAGCCCTGCTCAGTACAGCACTGATGCCATTCCAGGCAGTTCTGCAGCCTGCATCCTCTCTCCACTCAGGGATTTTATTTTTAATAAAGAAACTCCACTTTCCTGCTAACAGGGAATGAGCAGCTTCCCAAAAAGCTGTCTGCCACCTAGCACAGCTCTTGTGCTCAGTCCAATTCCAGAGCACAGATTTCTATCTTAGCATACGCACATCTCAGTGTGATAAATAATTCCAAGCTTTAAAAAAGGCTGGAAAACAGATGAGTGGAAATCCCAGTACATGAACCTGTGGCTATGGATACATAAATTAAACAACTTTGGAGAAGCTGATATTCTGAAAAGTTTAATGTAATACAGCCATGATCAGCTGTTCACCTCGATTTTCACCTAATTCCAGCAGAAAAGCCATGGAATATCTCACTCCTCCTGCATCACATTCCCTGGAAAGGATCTGCAAGTCGGGTCTATCCAAAACTATGCTGGGGGAAAAAAAAAAATCCCTGCAGATCTGCAGGATGATTGCCTCACTGTAAGGCCCACTGCTTTAATTAGAATAAAATTACAGCTAAGGTGGAATATCTTTATTTTCCTTAGCTGGCAGGCAGGCTGTGCCTGGATAATCTGCACAGGGACCCCAAAWGCCTCTGGATATCAGTAAAACTGGCAGCTCGAGTGTAGTAACTTCAAAGTGACTGAATCCTGGAAGCCCAGTGGGAAAAGGAGGATTTACCTTCTCAGCCAGGACATTTTCCAAGTTCCTCTGCAGTTTGCTTGCCAGGCTTTCACACTCGGCCAGTTTTTCTCCTGTTTCCAACAGCTCGTTTTCCAGGCGGGTGTTTTCCTGGATCAAACAAAAAAAAACAAAACAAAACAAAAAAACCACAAAAAAAACCAAATCCCACCAAAAACAAACAAACAAAAAAACCCCAACCAAAACAAACAAAAAAAACCCAAAAAACAAGCTAAGAAATAAAAAACACACTAAAAAAAAAACCCAAAAAAACCTCCAAACCCCAAACAAGGGTTTTTTGGAGGAGGAAAAATCAGCATGTGCTAAGACACTAAAATAAGGGTAACTCCCAATCAAGTCAGAGCATGACTTCAGGTGATGATAGGAATTATAAATCCATCCACACACAACCCACACCTGCCATGACACACTGGAATTGATATAATTTAACAAAAAGCTTAGCAGCAAGTTGCTTTAGATGGTTATTTTGCTTGTTTAGTTGTTTTTAAACCAATACTTTAAACTTGATCAAGATGCTTTATCTCCTGGCTGGACAGCTCATCCGAGAGCTGTGCACACGCACACTCTGCACTTGATGGCAGCAGAGATTTGAACTGGAGATTAGGAATCCATGGAAAAGTGCCCCAAACACCAAATCCATTAAAGTGCCCCAAACACCAAATCTCAGATTCTCATGGACACACCTGTGTTGCTGTTTAAATGGCTTTTGGCCAGCTCAACACTCATAACTCATCCTCTCAGCAAGGACTACACTGCAAATGTCGCTCCCCTCTCAGGGCATCCCTGCTTTTTTGGGGGAAATCCCAGCTTTGCTTAGCCCCCTTACCTTCAGGGACAGGGCCAGGCGATCCCGGATGTAATTCTCATCTGTTTTCAGCTTCTCAATCTCCTGCTCCAGCTCCAGCCTCTGTTTGCTGGCCTGCTGCAGGATCTGCTCCCGCTCTCTGCGAAGCTCATTCTTCAGAGCGGCGATGCGCTCCTTGTACTCCTCGTCCAGCTTCCTGCCAGGGCACCCRAGGGGAGGGAGTTTGTTAAGGGTGGCAAATGCTGCTGGGGGTGAAGCTGGGTGGCCACAAAGTCCCTGCAATGCCAGGGCAGTGGTGCCAAGAAGGAAATGATGATTGGGACACCATACCTGAGGTTGTACTCGTTGCGGCGCTCAATGGCGGCGTGGTGATCGTCCACCTCYGAGGCCATCAGGGATTTCAGCTTCTCTGCCTTCTCCAGGTCTGACCGAAGCTTCTCCTTCTCCCTGGCCACTTGGTCAAACCTCTCCCTGTGCAGGGCAGAGCCGTGCTGGATTAGGTCAGCCCTCACTGATCCCCAAAAAGGATGTTTGAAATCAGAGGAGAAGCTTGGAAAGATTTCCAAGGGTTTTATCAATTGCATTAAATCACTGGATTTGAACCTGTACCCTAATAGCTCTGGACATGTCTTGGTATCCCCACAGATTCTGAGACCTCAACAGTTGAGATCCTCAGCTGTGATCCAGACCCCATTCAAATCCTGAAATGGTCTGGGCTGGAAAGGAACTTCCAAGATCATCTTGTTCCACCCCCTACCATGGCAGGGACACCTTCCACTGTCTCAGGGTGCTCCAAGCTCCAGTGTCCAGCCTGGCCTTGGGCACTGCCAGGGATTCAGGGGCAGCCACAGCTTCTCTGGGCACCCTGTGCCAGGGCCTCCCCACCCTCACAGTGAACAATTCCTTCCCCAGATCCCATCCATCCCTGCCCTCTGGCAATGGAAAGCCATTCCCTGTGTCCTGTCCCTCCATCCCCTGTGCCCAGTCCCTCTCCAGCCCTTTTGGAACCCTGGCAGGGGCTTTAAGATCTCCCTGGAATCTTCTTTTTCAACAGAGAAACTTACATGGCAAGTCCAGCACGAAGTCAAACTGTGCTGACTTTCAAAGGGAAAATATGGAGATTTACCATGGTTTTGCTCCTCACCCTCACACCATCCCATGGCAAAACCTTTGCAATGCCCCAAATCAGCTTGGATTAAAGGTACTGACAAAACTCCACCAGCCTCTGCCCTGAGCTGTGCATTCCTTGGCCATCAGTGACCACTGTGGACAGCAGTGACCACTCCCAGACTGGRAACAGCCTGCTGCTTCCCCTTTTTACTTTTCAACTCCATTTCTCTGCAATCCTTGGAAGATTGAACATTTTTCCAGGCATAACAAGAAGTCTCTAAGCCCTCCATCAGAGATAACCAGGATAAGGACCAGCACCCTGGGAGCACCCATCACCCTCTCCCAGCCATCCCCTGGCTCACATCAAGTGCCTGATCTCCATTTTGAAGCTGGCCAGGGCTGCCTGGTGCACCCCATTCTTGGTGATGAGCAGCTCATTCTCCAGTGCCAACGTCAGCTCTGTCAGGTTCACCTTYCCATCCAGGCTGAAGTCCAGAGCCTGTGGATACAGCACATCTTTAGAGCAGAATGAGCTTCCTGCAGCAGCCTGGAGATGTTTGGACAGGGATTGACAGGGAAAAATGAGGAGATGCATGAGAGAGCTTGGCTCGCTAATTAATCTGTCACAAATTCCCTGAGGGCCGTAAAGCAGCCATGTCTGCCACCTCCCTGCACTGAGATGGGAAGTGTTCTGGTTGTCTGCAAGGCCAGCAGGAAATGAAGCCCAGGCTTGGTGAAATGCACTCATTGCCCCTGCAGGATCTATCAACACCAGGCTTATCACAGATCAGTTGCTGATGGAGATGTTCTTGTCAGAAGAGGCAATGCAGGAGCAGCCCTGCAGGAGGGATTGATGGCGAGGATCTCCCACCTCCTACAAAGCAAGTTATCATCAACAACTGCTTGGAATTTCATAGAATTCCAGAATGGGAGGGACCCCAAAGCCCAYCCAGYCCYACCCCCTGCCATGGGCAGGGACATTTTCCATTATCCCATGCTGCTCCTAGCCCTGGCCTTGAAAAAAGGCCCTTTCATTCCCTGGAAATGTTCAAAACCCATATGGATGTGGCACCTGGGGACAGGGMTCAGTGGTGAAAAAGGCAGTGCTAATTCCATGGTTACACTCAACCTTWGAGGTCTTTTCCAACCTCAGTGGTTCMATGATTGGACCYRACTCTGCAGGAGCATAAAGCAAAGYGTTTGTGGTGGGRCTGAAATGCTGCAGCCTCTGGAGAAACCACCCCAGGGACACCAAACAAAGMAATTTTTCAGTGGAAAGCAACAAAGTGAAGGTGGACACACAAGTCTGGTGAAGGTGGTCCCACCTTCTCAAATTCTTCAAGGTCACGGGTGGGTTATAAAGCCTGAGCAATGGCAGAGGTTAACAGCCTGGATATGCTCTGTCCACGTGGATATTTAAAAGTCAAGAGAACCACAGCCATCACTGTCAGTCATGTGAAATTATCTTTTCCTATCCACAGCTTCTAATGAGATGGACAGGGAGGGATTTATCCAGGTACCTGATTTCATCCCACCACCTTTTAATTCTAATTAATGGAATACTGAGGGTGGATTTATCCAGGCACCTGATTTCCTCCCCATCACCTTTTAATGGAACACAGAGGGATGGATTTATCCAGGTACCTGATTTCAACCCCATCACCCTTTAAAGGAATATTGAGGGGTGGAATTTATCCAGGTACCTGATTTCATCCCCACCACCCTTTAATGGAATACTGAGTGATGGATTTATCCAGGTACCTGATTTCATCCCCACCACCCTTTACTTCTAATTAATGGAACACTGAGAGGTGGATTTATCCAGGTACCTGATTTCATCCTCACCACCCTTTAACTCTGCCTAATGGAACCCTGAGGACTGGGTAGGGTTTCAAGTGCTGTCCTCCACCTCAGCAATAATTCAGGTCACCCTGGTGCTGAGAGGTTTGCAGGTGCAGCTATTCAGGGAGGGAAAGGAATTAAATTGCTTCCTAACAAATGTAGGTGACCTCTTCGAGCTCAGCTGGAAATCATGTTGTATTTTTATCATTAGCTTCGATTCTTGGGGATGCACCATAAAGGGAATTATTGGAAATTTCCAAGAACTCTTKTCACTAACACTGGAAATTTTTATGGAATTATAGAATGGTTTGGGTTGGAACAGATCTGATCATCCAGTTCCAGCCCCCACCAYGGGAAGGGACACCTTCCACTATCCCAGGCTGCYCCAAGCCCCAATCAACCTGGCCTTGGACACTTCCAGAGATGGAGCAGCTTCTCTGTGGAAGTTTTAAAAAGGAAAAAAACCAGGGATTTTGACAGGGAAGAAAATAACTCAGCTACTGACACAGGGAGAAAAAAATACACATAATAAGGGGTGAGAAGGAGCTGGGGGTTACCTTGAGGATCTCCTGGCTGTTCTCRATGCCCTCCTGGTGCCAGCAATCCAGCACCCCCTCCACACAGCCGTAGCCCATGCCATCATCCAGGCTGGAGAAGAGGGAGAAGCCGATGGTGCTGGGCATGGCCGAGGGGGTGGTGGTGCGTCTGCCGCTCTCRTCGAAGGACTGCAAGAGAGATTGGGGTGTGACAGGGCAAAGGCAGTGCCCAGAAGGGTTCATCGATGGAATTTCCCTACAACTGCTCCASAGATTAAGGATTAAGGGCTGCTTTTCCTCACTGCCAAGCAAAAACCTGGCAGGAGCGTCGCCGCTGACCTCACAGCACCGGGGCACAACCAGGATTTAAAATAAATCCCAGCAGGAGCAGCTTCAGAGCTGGCCTCAATGCTCCAGAAGGGTGTGCCACTGTTCACTTCTGGTTTGGAGAGTCACCTTCCCTGAAGGAGCTGTAGGGAGCACTTGCAGAGGTGCTTTGGGTACAGCCCTCAGCTTCCAGGCAAAGACAGGGAGCAGATTTCAAAATCTCTCAGAAAAATAAGTAATAATTGGGGAAAATATGTGGGATGTGTATGTCCACAGCCTATCCAAGGCACCACTTCCCCCTGCATTCAATTTATATTGAAATGTCCCATCCTGGAAGTGTTCCAGGCCAGGTTGGAGAGGGTTTGGAGCAGCCTGGGATAGTGGGAGATGTCCCTGCCCATAGCAGGGGGTGGAAAGAGCTTTAAGGTCCCTCCAACCCATGCTGGAATTCTACGAGTCTCCACCATTTCCTTACTGCACTCCACAGGTTGCCAGAGCTCTCTCCAAATCACATTTTCAAAGAAGTCCTCTTTACCATGAGGGTGTTTGTTTCCTGCTTTATCTCCCCCAAAAGAGATTTTTTCTGAGAGAGAATTTGAAATCTGTTTTTGGAGCAGCAGCTCATTGCCACCATGGGGCAGGGGGACCCTCAGAGCTGCCCCTCCAGGGACAAATGGAGATGAAGAGGAGGAGGCAGGCTGGGTGGGAATTGTTGAGGAATTCTTCCCCTCCTTCCAGCCCAGGGTTCAGCTCTCAGTTTCCCACCTGCATGGAGAGGTGCCGTTTCAACTGCCGGTACGGAGTAGATGCTGAAGGGGTCAGAGATTTCCCGTTTCTAAACAGGCCATAAAAGAAATCCTCGATGCTCATGGTCCCATCCTGMTCCAGGTTATGGAGCACCTCCTCAAGCACCTGCAAGGAGACAGAAATCATGAAAAAGGCCAAACCACTGAAGGAAAAAATCTGGAAATATCCAGAGGAAACATCCTGTTCCCAAGGCTCAAAAAAGAGCAAAGCCAGAGTTACCTGGCTAATCTCCATATGGAAAACTGCAGACACACACAGAACAAGGAAAAAAACTCCTGGTCATCCTGGAGCCGCTGTTTAATGAGGCAGCATGAAAAAAACCTCATTTCACTCTGCTTCCGAGACAGTGCCCTCAGGAACTCAGCTCAAGGTATTGAGACAGATGCCAAACCCTGAGCAGCTTGAAGTGACCAGGCACAAAAAAAAATACCCTAAGACACTGCAAGGTTATCATAAATCTGTTTTCTGCTTCAGGGCATGCTGCTTTCTCAAAAGCAGGACTGGAGATGTTCAGATTAGTCCTTCACTATTTCTTTGTCTACAGCTTATCTTTTCCATTTTCTGCTTTAATACCCTGCAAACATTTCACCGTGGACGCTGCAAATGAATACCTGCTCAGAAACATGTTCTGTGGAGGAAATTATGACAAGCCATATTATCTTAAGATGCAAAAAGTTGGACTTTTTTAATAAAACTAAATCCTAAATTGACAAGAGCCTTTTTTTTTTTCTGAAGAATTCATTTTCTCGTGGGCTCTCGCTGCAGGACAGAAACAGCCTGGAGGCCTTCACAAAGTCAAAAGCAAGCACCCATGAATATTTAACCCATATTTGCTGTCTAGCTAGAAGATTCCCAGGATTAAGGAGACATGCTTGGAATCCAAGCCATGTTTTAAAATTCCATTTTCCTCTGTGTTTGCATGAAAGGACACGCACACCACGGCTCAGTCTTCTCCTAGAGCAGCCTGATAGTTTGACACCAAAAACCTTGCAGGAAAACCAGGAGCTGGAGCTGGAAACTCCTTCCCAAGCAGAAACCCGAGCTTGTGGTGAGCCCCAGAAAGGATTTAGGATCAAATCCCAAAGGGCAGTGATGGGATGGGTCCGTAGCTGGCTGCTCACCTCCCCAGCAGCCGCGTGCAGCCCGTACTGCTCACAGATGGAAATCAGCTTCTTCCTGTTCAGGTGGCCATCCCTGGTGATCCCCAGGTGCTCACAAACCTCCTGGAGTTTCTCCTCGATCCAGTCTGGGCTCGGTGAGGCRCCAGGGGAGGCGTTCAGGTCATCCGGGTTCCAGAAGCGCAGCTGTCCTGGAAAACGGGGAAATGGCTCCGGTGGCTGCAGTGATCACCAAAAGATCTGGGGGTTCTGCATCCCACAGATCTGCTGCTGTGCTGGGCAGAGCTCCTTCCTGGCTCAGCAGATCCCATGGGATCATTTGGCTGAGATTACCCTGCTCAGAGCACGTTTGGAGTTTTGGGGTATGGACCCCAATCCCAGCAGCACCAGCGTCCACCAGAATGGTTCTGCTCAGCATTCCACTCACGTGTGCCACCACAGGGAAAGGAACCTTGTGCCCACAAAATCATGGAATTGCTGAGGTTGGAAAAGACCTCTAAGACCATTGAGTCTGTTCCTCCAACCCTGCCAAGGCCACCACTGCCCCGTGTCCCCAAGTGCCACATCCACGTGGCTTTTAATCCTTCCAGGAATGGGGACTCCCAGGTGCASAGTGACCAGCAGATGGGCCTGTGGCCAGGAGGATCTCTGGGAATGTGGATTAGTCTGAAGGCCAAGATGGGCTGGTGGCCAGGAAAGGGCAGCTCTGCTGCCTCAGCCACTGGCAGAGATGGAAAAGGGACCCCTCCTTCCCTGGGATAACGGGAGCTGCAAGAGCAGCTTTAAGAGAAAAAAGTTGGCCCCTTTGGATGTGGAAAGGGTCAGAAAGGAGCTGAAATATGCGAGAGGTGTTGGTCGAATTAAAGGGAAGAGTTTTTTTTACTATGAAGATGGCAAAACACTGGCACAGGATGCCTAGAGAAGCTGTGGCTGCCCCTGGATCCCTGGCAGTGCCCAAGGCCAGGTTGGACAGGGCTTGGAGCACCCTGGGACAGTGGAAAGTGTCCCTGCCCATGGCAGGGGTGGAATGGGATGGGCTTTAAGGTCCCTTTCCAACCCAAACGGTGATTTCCTAATTCTGTGACAATTAGGGAACATTTAATGACTGGTCCCTGCTGACATCTAGTGCCCACCAGGCTCCACTACAGCCAGAGCCCCCCTGGGACAACAGTGGGGACCAGGACAGAGGTCAGGGAGCCCAGAACACCCACAGATGGACAAAAAGGGCAGAGAGGGTAAGGCACAAGACGTGCCCTGTGTTAACTCCCAGCTTGGGGGATGCTCCACCTGCACYCTCTGAGCTCTGCCCCAGAGATGCTCCACACCCCCAGAGAGCCTCTCCACATGCTCCTCTGATCCATTTCAAAGCTGAAATGAGAACAGGCACATGCAGGCACTGCTCTCTGCTCTTACCCTCAGCCTCGTACTCCTCGCTGCCTCGCGTCTTCCAATGCTGCGGAGAAAACAAAAGGTTACTGAGTTATTACTATTGCAAGACATGGCCTGAATGAAAGAGACTCTGGGATCAGCATCCAAGGAGCTGCAGGGCTCCAGCAACCCCGCCAGGCTTTCATCTCCCTGCTCCCTGCAGGCTGGGCTGGGAATCCAGGGCTCTTTGATCCTGCCTTGTTCTGGCACGTGCGGYTCTCGGGCGGGGAGAAACCACTGAGATGTCTAAAGCCCACAAATGAGCCAGGAGAGGGGGACAGATCAGAGCCTAGCAGGGTTCTGGGGAGAGATTTGCCCTCCAAGCAAATCCTGCTGCTTTTAAGGTATTGATGGTTGAGGGGATGGGGCTGCAGGGGAGATCACGGGCTGCACAGAGCCATTGCCTGGGTTATCCTTTCCTTCCACAACCCCGTTTTGCCCCAAACTCAAACCAAACTCCTCCACTCACTGCAGCTCTGTATCAGGAGAGAGCTGTGCTGTCAACAAGCTCTTCACTGAGTTTAGAAAAGATAAAAAACCCCACTCTTTGGTGGTTTTGAGCCATCCCACTCCCTCTGGCAGCACCAGGAGCAAAAGCACAGCCTTTAAGGTGATTTCCTCATGTACTACACGAATTCTCATCCCTGCCACCCTTGTAGCAGCCYGGGTATTTGCTCCCACGTGATGCTCCACAGCATCACCTCCTGCTGTAGCAGCGGCAGATGTTGCGTATGAGCGGATCCTCCCAGCCGCACGTGACCGATGGATTTGGAACCAAAGTCACCCAGGACATAAAGAGGCTCTAAATCATCCCAGAAAAGTTCAATACGTCTCATTCAGATTACAGCGAAAAGCCATTAATCTACAACGTTGCCATGGAAACTGGATTAGGTCGCAGGACTTTTTTTAGCTCGGCTGCCTGTTCCCGTTTCGGCTGCAGGACCAGGCGAGGGCCCTCAGCATCGCAGGAGCTGAGGCAACAGGTGACACCAAATCCCATCCCTGGAAGGTTTTTATAATGAGGGTGATGAGGCCCTGGCACAGGGTGCCCAGAGAAGCTGTGGCTGCCCCTGGCAGTGCCCAAGGCCAGGCTGGACAGGGTTTGGAGCAGCCTGGGACAGTGGAAGGTGTCCCTGACATGGCAGGGATGGCACTGGATGAAATTTAASSTCCCTTCCAACCTRAATCATTCTGGGATTCCACAAAACTGCCACCTGAAAATGCAGAAAACTGTGCACAGAGAGGGTCTGGGTGCCAGAGACACCACCCTGCAGCCACCATCCTCATCCTTAGGGACACTGAGGGGAGCCTGGCACCGATCCTCACAGGCACATCCTCTGGGTCCAAGCCTTTTTGCATAAGCAACATTTATATTTCTATACAGAATCAGATTAATTTAGCACCACATCCCCTCAGTTCAASGGCTTGCTGCAAAACCAGACAAGCTGCTGCTGTCCCATCCCTGGAGCATTCCAGGTCAGGCTGAATGTGACTTGGAGCACCGTGGGATAGGGGAAAGAGTGGAATGGGATAGGATTTAAACTCCATTCTAACATAAACMATTCTGGGATTCTCTGAAAYCACAACAACTCCACCAAYACCAACAACCTGAAGAGGCTGAACAAAGCCAGGGGGGCTCTGGGGTGGCTGTGACCTCCCTCCCTCCCACACAGGGCTCGGGCTCCCTTTGTGCGCCGGGGCTCGGGGTCGGCCACCGCTGGCTCGGGGACAAAGCAGGGCCAGGACACGGCGCTGTCGGGTGCCCATTGTTGGCCAGTCCCAGCAGAGCTCCAGCTGCCCACGGGTCACTCGGGGGGACCCCGGCAACGCCTGACCCTGGGCGAGGCGCGTGCTCGGCCRGCCCGCGGAGCAGATGGCCGCGGCTTTCAATGCAGGGGCCTGGGCTGCCCGGCCTGCCCCGAACGGGGGGCAGCCACCTCTCCCCCCTGCCATCTGCTCCAGCCAGACAGACCTTTGTTCTCATTGGAATATAGTGCTAATTAAAATGGCAATCAGGAGCGCGCGTCGAGCAGCACGAGGTGAGCCCCGGCCCCSGTGATGGATCCCCTTCTTCCCAGATCCACGGATCAGCTCCCTGGGTGGAGCACAGACCCCAAAAAAATCTGTCAAACCTCACTCTGCCAGGTGCCTTCAGCTCCAAAGCACCGCTCACACCAGTAATGCACTTTTTCTGGGAGCAGACTCCATCCTGAGCTGTTTCCCACAAATCCTGGCTTTCTGGGACAGTCCCACTGTGGGAGCCTCACATCAAGCACCCAAAATCCCAGAGTTTCAACCCCAGCCTCCTAAAAAGTTTTGCATCAAGGCCAGGCCATGCTGGAAACAATTCTATGTTTGAACAGACGATGGGAGCGACTGGCTCCAGCAGGGACTGAAGGGACAGAATTGCGATGTGCCAGAGRGYTCTAAAACCTCAWGGCCAGGTTGGATAGGGCTTGGAGAAATCTGAACTAGTGGGAAGTGTCCCTGCTCASRGCAGAAGGTTGGAATGAGATGGGCTTTAGGGTCCTTTCCAACCCCAACTATTTTGAGGTTCCATGAACCTACAAACAGGAGGGACCTTTCCCAGAGCAGGGCTTGGGAAGGGATGGTGACAGATTCCCTAAGGTGAGGTTTGGAAATCAGCACAGCCAGCACCCACGGAGACAAGCTCCTGCAGGTCAGAGGGACCCTCAGGATCCCACCACCACCCCCTACCCACAGCAGGGTCAATGTCAAACCCAGACCCAGCAGCACCCAAAAAACCCCAGGGGATGGAGGCCAGGCAGCCGATCCCAAAGCAGCCCTGCAGCCTCTGCTCTGTGTTCAGGGGGGCAGGGAGGGAAGGAAAACTCAGACAGAGCCCGAGCCCTTTTAATTGGCACTGCTTGAGAGCAAGCAGCAATTAAGGCACCCTGTCCCAGTTCTCAGGGCCAGCCCGGCCGGGGCAGGCTCGTGGAACGCCGGCGTGTTTGTACACACAGCAGGACAGAGCCAGGCAAGCGCTGGCCCTGGGACAAATCCCAAAGAGTCAGAGCACCAGGAGCCTCCAGCACTGCCCTGGGACCCCTCAGCACCTCCAGCAAAGTCATTTCCAGGCATACCAAGAGGATCTGCTTTGGAGATGAGATAGCAGCGCTGATAAAGTGGGATTTCACAAGTTCAGCCTGTTTTTCACCCCGGTTGTGAGGGAATTAACGATCCYGTCAGCCCAAAAGGTGCAACAAGCATTCCCAGCAGGAGCCTGATCCAGCCCCCACAGCACAGCGTGGCTACACACCAGCTGGGTTAATTAACCACCCTTGTTAATAGACTACCCTTTCACACCTCCGTGACAGCTAAAACCGAGGAGCAAGATCAGAGTGGCCTCTTCCACCAAGGACATCCCTTCCCTGGGGAGTGAGGGAGGATTAACATCGATTCCAAGGTCAGGGCAGCCCATGTGGTCAGCACCAGGAGATGGATGAGCATCCCTGTGGCGGTGAGCAAAGGTCACCAGGAGCAGGGAAAAGCAGCTGGGTGTGGTGGAAAAGCTTTCCTTTGAGGTGTCAGTTTGGGTTTTTTTTATCATTTTTAAGCTCAGCTGCACAGGAACAGCACTGAAATCCTGGAAACTGGAAATTCCTGCCTTGCTTTCCCACGCTGGGCTGGGTGTCACCCTTACAAATGGGGCTGTAGAGCCCCCCCCTCAACTCCCCAGCGAAGCCACGAGACAGAGGAGGGGGAAAGCAGCAGCGCTTCTCCTTCCCAGTGGAAAAACTCCCACCACATGCTCCTGAATCAACAATACTTGGCACAGCAGGGCAGRCTGGAAGCAGCCCAGCTCCGGGGAAATGCCGCTGCGGCCGTACTCGAACACACACCACACCAACCCCAACCRCCCCTTTGGCTTTCCCATCTGGGGCAGCACGGGGAGATTCTGGGATTGAAAGCACCGCCACAAAGAGAGCCACAAATCTGGATCACAAAACCAGGAATGCGCATTTTTGGAGCAATTAGATGCCGCCGTGCCAAAGCGGCYGCTGGCCACGGACTCTGCCGCCCACCACCCCTTTTCCCCATCCCCTGTGCCGGATTTTGGCAGCTGCACTAATGGATGAGGACGTGCTCCGTCTGCTCCCGGCCCACACCTCGTTAGCCACRGAGGCAGCGGCTCAGCCCGCGCTTAATTGCTGGCCCAAACTGCAGCCAGGAGCCAGCGGCGCCAGGAGCGCGTCATCCCCGGCTCCTTCCCGGCTTCCCACAGCACACGGGGCAGGGGAGGCACTGCTGGCACGGCTGATCCCCAGGGATGGGCAAGGAGGGCAGCCAGTGCTGCTACTGGGACATCCAAACCCATTGGATGGGGAAAGCAGCAATGCCCAGAGGTGACAAAGTCACCCCACACCCACCTAGGGACAGGCAAGGAGGGTGACCTTTGCTGGGAAGGCTCCAAGGACATCCCAAACCTATTGGATGGGGAGAGCAGCCATGCCCAGAGGTGACAAAGCCACCCCACATCCACCTTAGGGACAGGCAAGGAGGGAGACCTTTGCCCCAAGGACATCCCAAACCTATTGGATAGGGGGAACAGCCATGCCCAGAGGTGACAATGCCATTCCATCAGCTCTCCAGTCCCCGCTCACCTCCTGGCTGGAAGCAATATGTGCAGGATGTGTTTCCTCGCTCAGTGGCTCGATGACCGTCACCTCAGCAAAATCCTCCACCGACTCCTGGAACTCYGGCAGGGAACGCCGGCCGTAGCGTTTGCCACCTTTGATGTACTTGGGCTGTGCTTCCGGGGASGAATCTGGGGAATTCAAGCACAAAACACATCAGGAGTGAGATTTTTGAGCTCTCTCGGGGCTGGTTTGGTTGGCAGAATTTTGAGCATGCGATTGCCACCGCCATTCACAGCGGACAAGCGCCAATGGCTGCTCCATCCCTGGATCCCTGCTCCATCCCTGGATCACTGCTCCATCCTGGACCCCTGCTCCATCCCTGGATCCCTGCTCCATCCCTCACCACAGCATCAGGACTGATGGCTAACAACTGGTTCTGCTCCCTGACAAAAAAGCTGCCACAAAGTACAACCAGAACCTCCTCTTCCTCACCCTTCCCCAACTCCCAGACCCAGTTAAGAGGAAAAACCCCTGAGCCTTGCCAAAGCCTTGGATGGAAAGTGCATTAGGCCTCCTCTCCTTGCACTAATCTCCATTAGCAGCACCAGGCAGGTTTAATTAGGGACAGGGTTGCACTGAGGCAGCTCAAGTCTCCAGATCCCGCAGACACCTGGGCGGCCACCGCTGCTTTCCGCGGATTTGAATTTCAGCTCCATTAAAAATGCCCAAACAACCGGGCAAGTGGAAAAAAATTGGGCAAGTCCGGAGTCTCTCGGGGGCCGACAGGAGCAGCTGATGTGGGCGACGCTGGGGCAGGTCCCAGCCTGTGCCGAGCAGCCAAAGCCAACTGCRGGATCTAAATAACCCTTTGGAGTCGTCATCTAATTACAGGGGCTCCGCATTCCCCGGCTCCAGCTTCCCCCAGCAAGCTCCTGCCTTTGGGGACTGAATTATCCAGGAGCACTGGCAGGCGAGGATCAAAACAAAAAATAAATAAGCACGTTTTGGGCTGTTTTCAGTGAGAATCCTYCGCCGTCTGGAGCAGGGGGCAAATTAAACCAAGGACCAAATTAACCAGGGATTCAATTAGGGGAAGGCTCCGTGCCACTCTTTGTCTCGATGTTTGCTAACCTGACTGCTGAAACCCCCCCAGGACTCCATCATCTTTTATTTTCTGCCACTCGCRGTGGCGAGAGCAGCAGCTTTTGAAAATTTTATTTGCAGAGGGCTCCGATATGAAAGAAAYGCAGGAGCGCAATACTAATAAGGCACGGGGAGGCTGACAAAGGAAACACGGAAAGCAGCGGGTCCCTAAACCCCCCTACCCAAATGCCTCCTCGGATAATATTCCTTCAGATACRGAAGAAAAGGCTTCAAGCTTGTTAGAGGGGGAAAAAAAAATATTCCACAACTTAGCTATGCAATGAATTATAAAATACACAGGGCCGAGGAGCGCTTTGATTCCCGCAGCCCCGCGCTCCATCCAGCTCTAGGGAACRAACCCAGCGCCCCTGTTTGAACAAGGCCATTCTAACAAGATTTGCTGCAGCTGGGACTCAGCACATGAAAGTTGGGCGATGGAGTGCGCCGATAGAAAAATCAGGAGGAGACAGGCTGATTAAGGAAGAGCCCCAGAACAAAAGCAAACCTTATCGCTCCTATTAAAGCCTGCCCGGTGGTGAACAATCTCCATCCAGCAGCTCTCTCTGAAATGCTAATATTTGTGGCGACTCATTCACCCAGTTATTTTCTCCCTCCCGCGCAAGGGAGGGCTGGGGGGCTTTGTTTTTCTTCTGAAATCATTTTTATTATTCCTAAGACAGAGCCGTACCTCCGTGCCCATCTGTCTTTGGAGAGAKGGAGGAGGGGGAGGAAGCTGGAATTCAGCAATAGCAAAGCCACGGCTGAATTTCCTTCTGGATTTCCTGAAGAATTCTGCTCCAGCCCTGTGTTTACACACTGCTGCAGGTGGAAATCCAGYGGTCTGGTGGAAGATCTCCCTGACCACAGCAGGGGGTTGGACTGAGATGGTTTTCAAAGCCCCAAACCACTGTGTGACTCTCTGAAACACGAGTGCCTTCAYGCTGTGCCCCCCTGCAAGCACGGGAATGGGAACAACAAGAGCATCTCCCCACTTTGGTGTTTTCAGCACTTGCAGGCTGGCAGCTGGTTTCTCTCTCTTTTTTCTCTCTCCTTTTTGCTCTGAGCATCCTGGCTGAGTTGTTTGCCTTTTGTAATTAAAGAACTGAAGAACATCCCCAGGAGGGGAAGGTGACCCTTCACAGCTTGARGAGAACAAAGTTTGCTCCTGCTTTGCTGTGAGTTTCAAACCAGCTGTGCCTGATCCCAGTTTGGCCTCCCTGAAATCCCATAATTCAGGCATCCCAAAATCCCATTTACAGAGCCAGGGTGCTTTGGTTAACCCTGGGTTACAGCTCTTCCCTCAGCCCCATCCCTGAGAGCACAAATCCCTCTCCATCCCAGCACCATCACCTCTCAGCCAGGTGTACAAATACCCCATTACCTGCAGCATACCCCAAACCTCCACATCTCCTGCTTTTCCAACCAAAATCCCAGCACAGCCCCTGGTGACCTTGCTGTTCCCACCATTCCCAGTATTTAGGGAATGCTGGACGCACATAAAAGCAAAACTTAGCCATCCATGCTTCCTGAACGCAGGAAGTTCAGTGATGAGCTGAACAGGTTTTCCTTCCCAGCCAAAACTGAGCAGGAAGGATTAGAGAATCATTAAGGCTGGAAAAAAACTTCATCAAGAGATCATCAAGTCCAACTTTAGATGGAAAGAGCTGCTCAACCCACATGTGTTTTCAGAGGCACAGGAGGARCCAGGAAGGAGATGCCAAAATCATTCCTTTCACAGCCCTGTGTGCTATTTATCCCCAAAAATGCCAAATATCCCCCCTGATCAGAGGGGAGGATGCTCTGGTACCCACTCCCCCCACCAGGAGCAAGGTGAGATGCTGCTGCTCCAACTCCCACTATTGTGTGGCTGACAAATCACCAAGAAAGGAGGAAAAAAGAGAAAAATAAAATAGGCTGAGCCCTCTCTGCTTCCTAAGGCATGGGCTTAGTAAAACTCACTGCAGAGCTGGTGCCTAATTAGACCCTGGGGTCTGATCTGCCCCTTGAACCACCCTTGGGCTGGGGGCAARAGGAGGAGGCTGAAAGAAGAAGCCTCTCACCTTCCTGCTCACTGCCCAGAGGGTTTGTGGCCCTCAAAGTGCCCCCTGAAATAAAACAACCCCCCTGAGCCTGTATTTCACCAGTCCCCCCTGATTTAAGAACCCATCAATTCTCTTTTTCTCGCTCCCCCTCGCCCATCCCGGCAGTGAAACCTCTCCATGGCTGGAGATTTASACTCGATTTTCTGCCTTTCTGCGCCAGATAAGTCATTGCAAAATCCTGCTCTGCCCTTACCATGGGGAGGGAAGGAGGGGGGCTCCCCTTGCCTGGGCCCAGCATCAAAGCCCTGGAGCGCAGACAAAAGGGGGTTTAGARCAGGAGGACCCTCATCCCACAATCCCAGCATTTCGAGGTGAAATTAATTTCTCTGCTGCTTAAGATTCGGAAGGGAGGGATGCTCCAACTGCTGGATCTGCTAAATCCTAATCCCCCAAGGCACCAGGTATGTCTGAACTCCTCCAAGCCCCTGTTTCATAATTCAGACTCAGAAATGGAGGCAGAGAGGAGCCATGGCTGGGTCACCACAACCCAAAATCAATGCTTTACCATCCAAAAATATTGTCTGTGCCTCAACCACTCTGGTTTTATCCAGGCACTGGTTTTATCCACTGAACAACCCTTCCCCCACGGATGGGGCCCTCCCAAAAGGCATCATATCCCCACCAGCTCCTCTTTGGGAGGGCAATTCTGTTGTCTCCAGCAGGAGAAGGGAAAAACCAGGCAGGAAAAACCCCAAACCCCCTCGTGACCACAGGGAGGATGGCGTCAAACTGCTCTTTAATTTCTCCTGGGTGTTCCTGTAATCCCGCACTGCACCCCGCTAATCCTTCCCTAGCCTGGCTTCCACGCACTTTTTATTTGCTATAATGGGCAAGAAAAAAACTGATTTTTTTTTTCCCCTAATCACCCACACAACTGATTTTATTTTTTTATCCTTTCCTCACTCTTTAAGCAATTTTATTGTCCCCTTTTACTGCTGCAGTAACCCATGGACAAAGAGCAGTGGTGGCAGCAGCACCCAGCCCGGTCCCACRGTCTCAAGAGCTAAAACAGTGATTATTTTAAACCACATCCAAGCCTTTTTTTGTGCTTTTCCTGGAATCTCCCCGTCCCTCTTCCCATCAGCCTGGCCAGCTGATGCTCTGGGTCACAGCTGGGGCTGTGTCCCCTTACTGCCACCCTCGAGGGGACACAGCTGATGGCAGCACTGGAACTCTGCYTGCCTCGCTTTCCAGGGCTGCTTCCCAGGCAGAGCGCCTGCAGCRCCATCCTCCCTGCCAGTCTTCCCTCTGCAAGAGGAATTCAGCCTCTTTGCCAAGGGGAAAAAAAAAATAATATAAATATATCAGCTGCTCTCTGCAAGCCTGAGCGCTTCTCCCACCTGCTGCTTTCTCCCAAAATGAGGAAACCCCATTGGCTGCTTCTGTGGGAACTGCAGCGCTTTTGGTTCCTTGTCCCCAGCCCAAGGTCCTGCTGTGACMCCAGGGCACTGTCACAGAASCAGTYTGGRTGGAAGRGACCTTAAAAATCATCTCCTCCCACTGTCCCAGGCTRCYCCAAGYCCCAATGTCCAGCCTGGCCTTGGGCACTGCCAGGGATYSAGGGRCAACCACAGYTTCTCTGGGCACCCTGTGCCAGSGCCTCCCCACCCTCACAGAGAACAATTCCTTCCCAATAACCAACCTAAATCTGCCCTTTTYCAGCTTAAAACCATTCCCCCTTGTCCTGTCACTCCACTCTTGTCAATAATCCCATTCCCTGTTTCTTTTTGCCTCCCTTCTGGAAGGGGCTATAAGGTTTTCCCAGAGCCTTCTCCTCTCCATCCGAACGATCCCAATTCCCTCAGCCTTTCCTCACAGCAGAGGGGCTCCATCCCTCTGTGCCTCCTCTGAACTCYATCAGCTCCACATCCTTCCTGCCACCCCCAGCTCCTTGTCCAAGCTCTCCTCCCTGAGCCGGGAGCATCTGTGGGGACAAGGACATGGGATTCCCCTTCACTGTGACCTCCCCAAAACCCCCAGACCCCAATGACCATCCCATAACCCCCAGTGACCATCCCATAACCCCCAGTGACCATCCCATAACCCCCAAACCCTAATGACCACCCCACCACCCAAATCCCCAGATCAAACCCCACCATCCCAGCACACAGCCACTTCCTTCCAGAGCAAACTCCCCCAGACACAGCAACAGCTTTAAAACCCCTGCTTCACCCCCCTCCCTGATCCCCCCCAAATTAAATTTTCATTTAAATGATACGATTTAGAGCTCTTAACTCAATTTTTCCCAAGCCTGGGGCGGGCTGGAACACCAGCATTTCCCCACTCCCTGACAGTTTGACACCAGCAGCACAAAGCAGCTTGTTCTCCAAATCTCCAGTTTGATCTAAATTAAAAGAAGCAAAGACTTTGGCGTTAACCAACCTGTCAAAACGCATTAAAAATAAAATGCCTGCCAGGCCTGCCTGTCTCTGCCTCCCTACCTGCACCCCCTGCCCTTTGATTTCCTGCCACTCCAAGCCCAGCTGACAAATGTGTCCCCAAGGAGGGCTCTCCAGCTTCGCTCACCGTTTCCCTCACGATAACCCCAAATTTAGCCATTCCTGTAAGATTTATTTCCATTTCAATCAAGCTGGAGCTCCTCAGCCATATGATTCCCCAATAAATGCAGGATGCTGGATTAGTTCTGGCTCGCTGGGGTGCTGGGTGTGCCTTCTGCTCCACGCCAGCTCCTTTCCGAGGGATGGGAGCAGATCCAACCTGATGGAGATTCCCCCGTCACCCCCGAGCACCCACTCAGAAATTCCATTAAGGGTCGCCCCTCTCTCAGCTTTGAGAGCTTTRGAAATGAGAGGTGGAAAACAAAAACAATCCATCAATCCCACCTCTCCAAGCCCGTGGTTTTTGCAGCCTATTTAAAGGGGAAAGGTGTAATTTTGCTGGCAGGCTGCTTTCTCTCAAGTGGGATGCTCTAGCTGAGATTGAYGCTGCTGGAGAGGAAACCTGGAGTTTCCCTCTCCCCCTTTGCTGAGCTGTTCCTTCCTCAGGGATTTCACTGTCCTGCTGCTGCAAGGACAGGATTAGGGATTTACATACAGGTGTGACACCAGCTGGAGCTGCAGGGCTCAGCCCTCGGTGTGGCCCCACAGCTCCCAGTGCTCCCAGTCCCTGCTGCACACTGGGCTGGAACCTGATTGCCTGCCAAGGAAAGTCTAAAAAAAAAAAAAAAAGCATTTTCAAGGCACACTGAAACAAAGCAAGGGAAAACAAGGACATTGAGGACTCACAAAACTGTGCCTGGGTCCCTGGAAGAGTTCAGGGCCAGGTTGGATGGGGCTTGGAGCAGCCTGGAATAGTGGAAGGTGTCCCTGCCCATGGCTGGGATGGAATGAGATGGGATTTAAGGTCCCTTCCTGGGACTTCCAAACCATCCTGGAATTCTCTGACCATCCCCAATCTGTTTTTTTAAGGGGTTCATTTGTTCAGAACACCTCTGGAGCAGCCTGAGTGTTTCCTGGCAGAAATACAGAGAAGCTCCCCACGTCCCGCTCCTCTCAGACACAAGAAAACAGAACAGACTTTAAAAACATAAAAATCAACACAATTCCAGCTGGGAAAAAATCAACACAATCCCATTAAATCAGCCATTTCACTGCCTGGCCACAACTCTCTGCTCCTACAGCATCTCCAGCCACCAAGAGTGGTGGGGGACAGAGAGACCTGAGCCCATGTCACACCCATGGGACATCCWGAGCATCTGAGTGGGGTGGAACTGTCTGCTCACAGCCACCCTGTGTCTCTCCAGGCATTCAGATCCTGGGAATGGCATAGAAATATCTGGAGGCTCTGAAAACACTTGGGTACAGGCTCCAAAACAGACCTCAACTCCCTTTTCTCCCAAGATCAGTCTTTTCTGCTTGGATGGCCAATCTCAGCAATTAAAAAGCATTTTCTCTTTTAAAAGATTCTTCAGTGGGAGTCACCCACAGCTGCTTTGCCAATAGAAATGGAATTTTTTAGGAAATTTGAGTCTTTACCTGGTTCTTGGAAGTGCTGTTCATTGGACAGGGTTCTGGATAAGATGAGGATAAGTGCTTCTTTAAACTGATCAAAGTGGACCTGTGGGGAAAAAAAGAAAGAAAGAAAAGAGGAAATCAGGTGGTGCAGAGTGAAATATGAGGGCAATAATCCGGAGAGAATCAATAGGAATCACTGAGATCACCAYGCCTGCACCAACAGACTCAGCAAGGGCACGAAGGAATCCTGGAGAGGTGACAGCAGGAGACATGAGCACACAGCCAGCACCTCTGGGAAAGAATTATTGCTRTGACAGAATGACCCAGAGCCACTGATTCCATGCACTGGTTGGCTTTTTCCATCGAGCAAGAAGCTGAAATAATATATCCAAAGGAGCAGGGAGAATATCCATTGCTGGAGGTGACCTGGCCAGGGTTGGTGGCTCCTACAGTGAGACCATTCCTGGTCAGGGGTGGGGTATTCCACTGTGGAAATGCTCCACTGCCCTAATTCAGCTTCAAAAACCACTCCTCAGTGTGAATGGCAGAACAATCCCTTCCTTCCTAGGGCAGCCCCAGTTCCTGTAGGGCTGAACCAGAAAAAGGGAAAAAGCAGAGGGATGATCCTGACATTGAGGGGTTTTTTTTTCCCCCCCCCCTTTTTCCATCTGTGCCTTCCTGGAAAGGCTCAGGAGCAGCCCCAAGGAGGCTACAGCATCCTGGCCAGCCATGCTGGGGAATGTCAGCAATTCCAGCCCTGGGGGGACACGGGGACCCAGGGACAGCTGGAGTGGCCATTTGACGTGGGTCAGCGGCCAGGCACAGCCGCCTGCTACCGTTTCTTTTGGCTAAATAAATCTGGGAAGAATTTTTAGCGTGGAACGAGGGATTTTGTATTTAAAGGAACCCAGAGAGGCTGCTCTGGCTGGCAGAGAGAGAACACAGAGCTGCGGTCAGAGGGGTTTTGATATAGCCAAGTTCAGATCTGAACCTCTTCAGTTGTTTTTTGGGGTCAAGCAAGCTCAAAAAAAAGCCAACAAGGTGGGTAATGTGAGACATTGGGAGACAGAGGAGCACCTCATGCCACGCCAACCCCCACTGCAGCTTTAAACGTTTTTAAACTTGATTTTAAACACAATTAAAAATATGTTCAGCAAAGAAGCTCATCAGGAACGCCTTCATCTGAATGCTAATTGCTGCCATCCATCTCCAAACACGGGTGCACTTCAGAAAGGACAGTTTACAGAGAGAGCAGAATTTCCCCGATTGAAAGAAAACTTGACATTTAGACTAAATGAGGATGAATAAAAGATGAGGGTGTTCGAATTACAGGTTCCCTCCCCACGGGATCCTCTTAGGAAAGGAACAGTGACAATGGACAGGGCCAGTCCCCGGGGCTGGGTTTGGATGGGACCTCACAGCAGCAAGAAATAAAATTCACTCTGCATCCCTCACGCAAAAACATGGAATTAAATAAATTTAAACCATCTGGGCAGGTGTGCAGCAGTCCTGACATCACCTGCCCTGCATGGTGAGCTCCATAACTCGTGGCTGCACCCAGGAGGAGGAGGAGGAAGGGCTGAGCCCTCGTTCCCTGCACAGAAACAAGTGGCCCTGGCCCCACAGTGACACCAGGATGGCACCACGACATCCAGAGGATCTCCATGGAATATTGGGGTGTGGAGCAGGCTGTGGCCATCCTCCTCTGCTGCATAGGAGAATTTCAGTGCAAATCAGCAGCTCAGGGACAAGCACAGGGGTTTCCAACTGCTGTCCTCACTCTAGAGGTGGAGCCCCAGCTGGCAGAGGAGATTTTAAACCAGGATGGGCCAGAGGTTCTCCCAACACCAGCTAACCAGCAAAACCAGTCTGTGGTGCACGTTTGACCTTGGATGCTGCACGTCTGTGCACAGAGAGGGCCTGGAGAGTTAGAGAAACACCACTGATAACATCAGAGCTGGGCTGGAGCACAAGGCCGGCGAGGCAGCTATGGGGCAGCAAAGCCAGAAACGCTGCAGAAATCCTCCTGGGAGGGTGGGGAGACACTGGCACAGATTCCCCTGGATCCCTGGAAGTGTCCAAGACCAGGCTGGACGGGGCTCGAAGCAGCCTGGGATAGTGGAAGGTGTCCCTGCCCATGGCACGGGGTGGAACAGGATGAGCTTTAAGGTCCTTTCCAACCCAAACCACTCTGATCCCATGATGGCATTTTGGTGTTGCCCATTTGTGGACCTGCTCATGGGGGTCTCTCAGCAATCTGGGGCTGATCCCAAGCAGCCAGGCACCAGTGAGGGGTTTGAAGGGTGATGTACAGCATGCTGTGGTGTCCACTCAGGATCAGGGATGGGACACACAGCCCTGCAAACCCCACAGCCAGATCAGCACCCRGAGCCAACTAAACTGCCCAGGGAGRAGGATTTTCCCAGAAGGAGTCAATCAAAGCACACAASACAAACACACCGAGAGAGGCACTGCCAGCCCAGCCCAGCCTCCCCATGGCAATCGGGGACCCACCAAGGCTGTGGCAGCCCCAGCTCTCACCGCCCCCTTGGAGCTGTGACTTGCTGAGCACTGAAAGCACTGTGTGCCCATGCCAAGGCACCCGCTGCTCCCCGCTGTGTCCCCGCCGTGTCCCCACCGTGCAGAGCGCCTGGCACACCCAGGACATGCCGGTGGCTCCCTCCAGATACCCATCCTTGAATCCAGCACAGCCCCGTTCCCAAAGTGATGTCCCTGTCTGCAAACTCMCTCCAGCTGAGGCAAACAGAAGGGGAAGAGGGGGTGAGGAAGGCAGAGAATTGTGGAATATCCTGAATGGGAAGGAACCACAAGGGTCAGAGTCCAACTCCTAGCCCTGCCCAGACTCCCCAACAATCCCCGCTGTCCATCCCTGGCAGCGCTGTCCAAATGCTCCTGGAGCTCTGGCAGCCTCGGGGCCGGGACCATTCCCTGGGGAGCCTGGGCAGTGCCCAGCACCCTCTGGCACAGATCTTTCCCTAATCTCCAGCCTAAACCACCCCTGGCACAGCTCCAGCCATTCCCTGGGTCCYRACAAGCCGATCSTGCAGTGACACCSGAGCAGGRSAGCCTGGTACCCAAAACCCCACAGCGCACGGGGGCACAGCATCACTGGGGGCACAGAGGGAGGAYRTTGTGCCAGAGGACCCRGGCAGKGGCACTGCAGGGAGCTGGCAGTGAAATCCCACCCCACGGTGTCCTTGCTTTGAGCTGGGAATGCAGGAGTGCAGGTGAAACCTGAGCTGCCCATCCCTGCCCAAGGACAGTGCCAAGGAYGGGCCCTGCGCAGGGCCTGGAGGTGCCCAACTCTGCAGAATCCCAGAAGATTTGGGATGGAAGGACCTTAAATACCATCCTATTCCACCCTTGCCATGGGCAGGGACACCTTCCACTAGCCCAGGCTGCTCCAAGCCCCATCCAACCTGGCCTTGGACACTGCCAGGGACTGACACCATCCCTGTACATCACCCAGGCCCATGAGCTGTGTCCCCAGAACACCACCGTGAGTTTGCTGCTAATTAAAGGGCACAGAGAGGGCAGACAGACAGGCACATCCACACCCATCCCTGCCTCCTGCTGTCAAGGATGAGGGCAGACAGCTTTCCTGAGGAATCCCAGGAACTGCTGCAAGTGTCACTTCCAAATGGAATCCTGTGAGGAAAACAGTTCTGGGGTGGTTTGGCTCTGCCACAAATCAGGGCAGGATTCACACCTCCACATCAGACCCCATTAACCCCAAACCATCACAGGGAGGGGCAGCACATCCAGCCCCTCTCAGGATGCCAGCTCAGCTCCCAGYCCCTGCCCCTCGGAACAAGGTGATCTTTAATGTCCCCTTCCCACCCCATTCCGTGATCCCAGAGCATTCATCCCCAGAGCAGAGCCCAGCACAAAGGCAAGCACGTGGCCCCACAGAGCTGCCCCCAGCACACAAAACCTTCCCCCGCAGCCCCCCTGCCATAAATCCTGGTCCCTGGACAAAGGCTGGACCATCTGCAGCGAGGGGCTGYGGGCAGGTGCAAGAAGTCTGYRCTCAGGGAGCAAAGTGTTGGCTGCTGCTCCCCCAGGAGGAGCTTCCTAGGAAACCCCAAAGACCCCGAGCTGTTAAACCTGGCTGGTGCTCTGACATGGGCCATTGCTGCTGCTGCTGCTAACGAGCACCAGGGAAACAAAGATTATCCTGAGGCTCCAGTGCAGGTTGGAARGGAGAATCATCCCCAAAGACAAAGRGGGAATGARGTAAAATGGGAAGCTTGGTGACCTSGGATGGCCTGCAGGGACAGAGCTCTGGGCTGGGATGGGGTGAGGGTGACCTCAGGGGGGTTTTGGTGCCCTGGGCAGCTGTGACAGCCACATCTGCCCTCCCTTSCTCTCTGTGCCATCCCACAAGTGGCAAAGCCAGGTGATAGGATTAGAGGAAATGKCTTTAAGCTGAAGGAGGGAARGTTTAGATTGGATGTTGGGAAGGAATTATTCCCTGTGAGGGTGGGGAGACCCTGGCACAGGGTGCCCAGAGAAGCTGTGGCTGCCCCTGGATCCCTGGAAGTGCCCAAGGCCAGGCTGGATGGGGCTTGGAGCAACCTGGTCCAGTAAAAACCATCCCTGCCCACAGCAGGGGGTGGCACTGGATGATCTTTAAGTTCCTTCCAACCCAAACCACTCCACGAATCTTTGATGACAGAATCCGAGTGCCAGGTGCTCAAGACAACGAAGCAGCACAGASGTCTCTGGTGCTCCAGAAAATGCCACACTGCAATTCCAAAGGTCAGCAACCTCTGCCTGGATGCCTCCCTGCTCTGGCACCACTCACTGTCAGCAGAAGAGCTGCAGCCCCAGGGCAGGCGAGGAAGAGGAGGGAAAAGGAAAGATCCCTTTGTTGGTTAAAGGAATTATTCTGTTTGTGAAAGCTGTAGTTTGATCAGAAATTGGAGTCGGGATGGCTGCTCGTCTGCTCAGAGCCCTGACTGCCCTGTTCCACATTTTTCTGATGTTAATGAGCAGTGATGGGATTTCAGGGTGATTTCCAGGGAAGGCTCTGATGCACTCCTAGCACGGCGCGCCGGGAAAGGCCTAACGCCGAGCACAAGGACAGGAGATCCCCCCAGGGCCAACGGCTCCTGCTCCGTGCCCGGGCACTGAACTCCAGCAAGGCACAGCCACAAAGGAAAAACAGCTCTGGGAGCCACCAGSACCATGCAATGTGGGCAAAGGTGGCTCAGACAGCACCTCCTGAGTGGGACAATGTTCCCCACCCCACAGAAACGTGCGTGGCAGCACATGGCACCGCCAGTCTAACAACAGCCTGAGCCAGTGCAAATCACAGGCTCCAGCCTTGGATTTAGGTCCTTGTCGCGTCCCAAGGGGCTCAGAGCTTGTGCAAGCACCTGGTGAGCTGGTTTGGGCAGGTGACCCAGGCCAGCAGCACCAGGAACCAGTGCCTGGGGCATGGGCATGGTGTGAGCTGAGCGCTGGCACAAAGACAGGCAGCACCTGGCACCTGCTCTGGCCCTGGGCACCGGGAGAGCACACCAGGGCACGAGGCTCAGCCTGAAGTGGTGGGGTCTGAGTTTCAGAGCCCCTCCAGTCAGGGCAGACTCAGCAGCTCCCCTCCCTGTCATCACCGATTCTCCTCTTGGAAGTCACCCCGTGCCCACCCCACTGAACAGAGTAGAGCAGCCCCAGAGCCTCAGGAACGTTGGATACACACAAATCAGAGCCATCAGTCCCTTCCCAAAACCACCCCATGCACACAGGCACCACCTGTCTCCCCAGCCCCCACCTCCCCCTCCATCTCCCCGATCCTTACCCTGCCTAGGAGGTTTCCTTGGAGCAGGGTCTGTTGTAGAGCCGGGGCCACCTCCTCCAGGTGCAGCATGTGGCAGAGGTCAGTGAGCTCCTCCTGGCCCAGGGAGCCCGTGCCCGTGCTGTCGAAGCTGTCGAAGAGCTCCTTGAGGCGAGCTTCATACTGGTCCTGCTCAGCTTCATCCATCCCATAGCCTGCCACGCTCACCTGTGGGRAGACACCGGCCAGGTGACCATCGGTGGGACCCAGGACAGCAAAAAACCTCCTCGTGGGAGCTGCCCACGAGGCTGATGAGGCCGTGCTTGGTCACTTTAAATGCTCCACCACTGCCCCAGTCTCTCCCACCCCACTGGGGTAAGAAATCTCACAGCAGAAGGACGGAAGGGAGAAAACCTGCAGAGCCAAACCCTGGGAGGGGACAGCGCAGGTGGCTGGGCCAGCCCCGTGGCAGGTCCCTGCGTGCCACCTCACCAGGCTCAGCTGAGGTGCTGCAGGGGAAAATCATTCCCTTGAGCTCCACTGATCCCAGGTGTGGCAGGTGATGCTGGGGTGAGAGGATAAACAACCACCCCAGAGCTGCAGGGAGTGCAGTGGGGGCTCTGCCTGGGGAGGGGAGAGCAGAGACCCCAACCCAAACCCTTCATGCCAGCCAGCCACAGTGCCCACCCCCTGTTTGGGCACAACGCACCCCCTGTGCCAAAGATGGGACCAAGGAATCCTTCAGGCTGGAAAAAAAAACCCTCCAAAATCGACTGGAGCTGTTGAGCCCTGAAATTTCCCATCTAAAAGGAAGGATTTGGCTGGATCTGTTTGCCCAGGGCTCTGGGCTGGCTTGGGGTGGGAGCAGTGTCACCCAGTGCCACCATACAGCTTCGGTGTGGACGTGCCATCATCCTGGGACATGACAGGYGCTGCCACCACCCTCACTGCGAGCACAGAGTGACCACTGGCACTGCAGGACCCTGGTGTCCCCTGGACCCACCTGGGCATCCCGGGGTGCCTGGGCAGCCTCAGCCACATGTCCCCAAACAGGGGTCCCACCCAAGCCCCCTCTGATGCCCACAGGGTTCTGGTGGCTGCCTTTGACCCCAGCAGTGCTCCTGGACATCTCAGAACGGGCAGAGCTGCTTTAGCTGCAGCCCAATGCCACCCCAGAAAATCGGAAATCTCCAGGGCAGCGCTGCCCAGCCGTGCCCTTGATTTCACTGCAGCAGGAGCAGATGCCAAGGCAGAGCATCCTGGGGATGCCACATCTGCTGAGGGAGGCAGGGCCCATGGGACAGGGACAGCCCAGCCTTCCCCCCACACTGCCACGGACAAGGATGACCACGGACAAGGATGACCACGGACACTCCAGAGGGTGGACAAAACCCCTCCACCTGAGCATCACAATCTCCCAGTCCCGTTTTTTTCCCCCAAACCCCTCCTGAGCTGATTTCTCCCGGCACCCCAGCACTGTGGGGAGGAGGGAAGGAGCCGACACGTTCAACCTGGAGCACAGACAAGGCAGCACCCAAAATCTCAGGTGCCTGCGAGCAGCAGGAAGGCAGCAAACTCGTTCCCATTCCCACACAACAACCCCATTTCCCACCTGCACCCCCAGGGCTCGGATCTGGKGTCAGGGAGCCCTCCCTGCACATTCCAGCGGCCCCAAAACTCMCAGCCGAGCCTCCAGCAAAGGTGACTCCACCCCACAGAGCTTCCCAAGCATTTCTGAACCTCTTATCTCCAGGGTCAGCCACCTCCTGCCCTTCCCCCTGAGATGTCTCCAGCACTGACCCTGCTGCCAGAACCAGTTTGCCCAGTTAGACAGCGCAGAGAGCCGAATGCCACATCCCTGCTGCCACAGGGATCACCCCCTCCRTGCCACAAAAACTCACCCTGGGCAAACCCAGATGGAGAAATCATTGGGGAGCCCATAAAACCAGCGAGGAGCACACAATTCCCAAAGGAAAAGAGCATCAGGTGTGCGCTCCCCACCTCACACAGCCCAGGGGAGGTTTGGTGAGGGCACCGCGGCCATGGCACCCTCACACATCCCCWCAGCGAGCGACACCCGCAGCTCAGCGGGCTCCACCAGCCCTGGGAARAATTTCCGCTCCCCGGCACATAAAATATCGAAAATCTGAGCAGGGGAAAGCCGAGGCCGGTGCCTACCTGCGGTCAGCGAGCGGCGGGAGCTGCCGGCAGCCCGGCGGGCCCGCAATCCTGCACAACCTCCATCTTAGGCGGGCGGCTCCGGCACGCAGCCGGCTGCGCAAGGTGACCCAAGATGCCTACTCTACTCCCGCYTGAATTATTCAGCAGCGCTTCCACGGCGGGGAAAACCAGCCAGCCTCCTACCTGAGGAGACGGCGGGAGGAATAATGGGGACAGCGGCCACAGAGCCGCCGGCACCCGCGGGGGAAGGGGCGGCACACAAAGCCCGAATTACAGCCCGGCCTTTCATCTCCGCTCCAGATGGGCCAGCAGCTGAGATCCCAGGGCGGGTGGGATAATAGGGGAGGGCGGCAGCTGAGCGAGGGATCCCCCGGCCCCGAAAGGAGGARGAGGAGAGGGGCCGGTCCCTGCACGGGGCATCACTTTGTTCAGATTTATTGCTGGCTTTTCTGCGTGGTTTCAAGTCCCACAGAATGACCAGCGCTGAAAAGTGCAGATTTAGGAGAGTCCCCATGGCGTAATTCCTCGTTTCTGTTCTCCTTATTACCAGCCCGGGGAAGSCAAGCGCTCCGGGATGATGATGATGAGATGAGGAAGTTTTCACCGGCGTTTCTTTCCTGCCTTTAAATCCACCCCCTCCTGAGAGCCAGATAACCTTCACAGCACACAATGTAAGGGCCTGCCAGCACTAAACTCTCGGCTAAATTTAACTCAAACAATATAGGCTTAARCAGTAATTACCGCTTCGCATATTAAGCGCCTGGAATCAATATCAACTTTAGCCCGGAGCTAATGAAGACACAGATTACCTGGTCAATCAATGGCATCGGCAAGTAAAAACACCACAATTAGCACAATTACCTTTTTTTTTTTTTTTTTTAGAGGGGAGGGAAACAGTATGAATTATAGAATACCAGAATGACTTTGGGTTGGAAGGGACTTGAAAAGCCATTTAATTCCAACTCCCTGTCATGGGCAGGGACAATTTCTACTTGATTAATTAAAAAGAAAAAAATCCCATTTGCTGCAGCACAAGAGCGCGAGATGGAGATTTTAGGGATGCTCTGCTTGGATGCCCCCATGGACTGCATGACCAACCAGGGCTACCTTGCCTTTATCCCAACCTGCCCTCTGTGGAAGTCATCACCTCCAACAGACGGAGGAAAATGTTGTTATTGCTGCTACTCTTGATCTCCTCGACTCAAATGAGGGCCTGGCAATTAGTGGTAATTACCCAGGGCGACAGCATCCTGTGGCCACCTCCAAGACACAAGCACCCACTCCTTGRGATGTCACTGCTCTGGAGTGTCCGGAGAGCACGGCCACGTGTGGGCACTTTAAAGCAACTTTCCTTTCCCGCTGCACTTGTGAAAAGGAGGGTGATGTGAACACAAGTGGCAAAAGCCACCAGGATCCCGGTTTTTAATCGTGGGGTTTATGTGAGGTGCCCAGCAGCCACCAAAACCAGACCACTGAGCCAGAGGTGAGGTTGTCTCACGCTCATTATCTTCCTCCCCTAATGAACCATCTCATCCATCACAGTGGCAGCTCTGCTGAATCACAGAATGACCTGAGCTGGAGGGACCCACAGGGATCATGGATCCAAACCTGGCCTTTCACAGAAACCCCAACAATCCCCCCTGTGCATCCCTGGCACAGGGAGCTCTGGCACCCTTGGGGCCGGGACCATTCCCTGGGGAGCCTGGGCAGTGCCCAGTGCCCTTTCCTGATACCCAACCTAAACCCACCCTGGCACAGCTTCATGCAGTTCCTTCAAGTCCTGTCACTGGTCCCCAGACAGAAGAGCTCGGTGCCCTGTCCCTGTGCACACCCCAAAACCCCCACACCGTGTCGGGGCAATGGTGCAGCTCAGCCCACCCTGTGACACCCCATCCTCTCTCGGAGCAGCGGCTCCACAAAGGGTCACACCGAGAAACCGAAGGGAAAGGGGAAAACAAAACCCAAAAGGACAATGAAGCACCTAAACGTCAGTAAATCACTTGACAGCACGCCCAGCTCTTCAAGGGTCACCACCAGAGTCAGCCTTACAGCTGGCGGTTCCTCCTCCCCATTGACCACGCTCATAATTTCCCCTCTCCCCATGCACCCCAAAACACCCCCAGACCCTCCAAAGTTGGCAGAGAGCAGCGATTTCTGTTAACCAAGCTCCACTCCAGATTAGCAGAGCAGCGATGGCGTATAAAAGCACTATAAATTTATGTAAAGAGCTTCAAAAGCAGCGCAGCRGTTTGAATATTCACGCCGGCCCGGTATTTGCATTGTAATAGGGCTTTTCACTCGCAGCCTTCCCTCCGTAAGGAAAAACAAAGCGCCCATCTGGTTTGATTTTGCAAATCGGGCTGGAGTCGCTCTGMAGCAACTCGGGGAGCCCCGGGTGCGATAAAGCCCAAGGTGGAAGCACAAAGCTGATTATTTCAGAAGTAAACAAAGCGAGCCGGTAATTTATCCAGCGACGCTTCGCGCGCCGGGAAATGAGGGATTCGGTAATTCCCGCGGAGCTCGGAGCTGAGCCGGCCCCGRTAAACCCGGGCCGTGCTGAATCACGGCGATAACGCGTCCATCGCCTCCCCTCGGCTCCGTTTTGGGGAGCAAGAGAGRGAGAAGAGCAGGATACACCCGACCTGTCACCCACCTGAACTGTCACCCACCCACCCAGCAAAATCCCAGCACCGGAATCTCCCAGGCTGTGGATTTGGGCTTTCCTGGCTCCCAACCTCGGCTCCATCCTCCCAGGGATGCTCCGAAGGAGACGGGCCCGCGGTTGGTGACCAGACAGCAGATGCTGTCTGCCACCCTGGTGACAGCGAGAGCTTTGCCGATGACAAAACAACCGCTGTTAYGAATTCCTCCAGCCACAGCCGGCTGCTTCCAGGACTCGGCCCGGGGAGAGTGGTCCAGAAGCCGCTCGCAGCGGTTGGAGCGTCTCTCCGGGGACAGGGATGGGGTGCCCTTGGCAGGAGGGCACTCGGTACCTGTCACCCCGCGGGACCACTGCCACCGGAGCAAAGGGGACCTTGGGGGCTTCGGCGTGGCACGCACTGCCAGACACCCCCAAAACCGCCATCGAACCCTCCGGCTACAACTCCCTACCCCCATCACCCCCTTCCTCCAGCATCCCCCTAATTCCAGCACCCAGCATCTCCTCCTCCTCTCCAGCATCCCATTCCTGCAGCCTCGCCCCCTCCCCAGAGCCCCTTCCCCGGGCACCCACCTCGCCGCTGCGCCCCGTCCCCGCCGGCCCGTCCCGGCGCCCCGCACACGCGGCCGCCCCGCCGGGAAGGGACGGGAAGGGAAGGGGCGGGCTGCGCCCCGGCACCGCCCGCGGAGGAGGGACCGGGCGGACGGCTCTCCCCCCGCAGCCCGGGGCTCGCTGCTGCCGCTGCCCCTTTTCCTTTTCCCGCAGCCACCCCCGCTCCCGTCCCGGCCTCACCGGCTGCCGGTGCCCGCGGGCGCGGCGGGGCTGGCGGAGCGCTCGGAGCGTTGCGGAGCCGGGGGAGGCGCCGCGTTCAAATGCGGCCGCGTTTATTGGGCCGAGACTCGGGGGCGGCCCCGGGGGTGCGGGGCGGCCCCGGGGCGGGGGGACCGGCGGCCTTTGTGCGGCACCGCCCGGGAACGCCCCCCGGCTCAGGGGACAGCTGCGGGGGTCTGCCGGGATGTCCCGCACTCCTGCGGCACCAAGATGTCCCCGCTGTTCTGCACCCGAGTGGCATCACCCCAACTTCCTGTTGTCACGTCCCCCAGAGTGGCATCACCCCAACTTCCCTCTGTCGTGTGCCCCGGGATGGCATCACCTCAATTACACGTTGTCCTGCTCCTCAGGACAGCATAACCCCGGGTCCCCAATGTCCTGGCATCATCTCGGTTCCCATCATCCTGCACTCSGGGGACATCATCCCGGCTCCCTGCTGTCCTGCATCCCAGGGTGGCACCACCATGGTCCTCACTGTCCCACACCTCAGGGTGGCATCACCCGGCTCTTCAATGTCCCGTCCCTTCAAGTGGCATCATCTCAGTTCCTGTCATCCCACAGCCCAGAGTGGCATCACCCCAACTSCCCAGCGTCCTGTTTCCCAGGGTGACATCACCTCGGTTTTCATCATCCCACAACACAAGGGGTCATCACCCTGAGTCCTTGTCACCCCAAGGTGACATCACCCTGGCTCCCCGCTGTCCTGTCCCCTAGGGTGGCATCACCCCGGCTCCACACTGTCCTGCCCCCCAGGGCACATGGCCCTGCAGCTCCTCGTTGTCCCAAAAAAAACCACCAGCACGTCACTGGGCTACGCCACACCTGAAGGTCACAGCAACGCATCACCCCACTGTCCCCCACCCTGGGGACATGGCACCCCATCTCCCTGCTCCCCGTGGCACCCATCCCAGCACCGGGGGTGGCTCTGCACTGTCCCACCCGTGCCCCTCACTCGCTTTGGGGGGTGACAAACCCCGGGACCACCCTCTGCTACAGGGGAGCCCTGGGGAAGTGGCACACAACCCACAGGCTCCAGAGAAACCCCAAACCTCATTTAAAGCTCGGCAATCCCGGCTGGAGCCGGAGCCGCCGCCCGCCCACGCTCCTGCTCAGCGCCAGCCGAGCCGCGGGAAGCCGSCGGTCCCCGGGGCTTGTGGATTCTCTGATGGCTAATGAGGGCTTCCACCCACGCTGCAATCCGCTCTCGAGCAATTGCATGAGCTTATTTTGCTGCGCTTTTTTTGGGGTGAAAATGCCTGGGGGAAGATGACTTTTTAGACTTCTTCCCCTTTTTAAGGCGGCTCGGCTCTGCAGGTTYAAGATACTTCGTGGGGAGGAGCGAGGGGAACACAAAAGCCTCACGCGGGGCTGCGTAAGTATTCTTCAGATCAGAAATTTGATCTAAAAACCCCACGAGATCCCACAACAGAGCCATGGGTGGGTTTGCCACATGGTCCCACCGGCTGGTGACAAGGACGTCTGGGACATGTGAGGAAACAGAGCAAAGAGCTTCAAAAATATTGGAATAAAATATTGTCATAAAATATTGTCATAAAATATTGTCATAAAATATTGTCATAAAATATTGTCATAAAATATTGTCATAAAATATTGTCATAAAATATTGTAAGGAAATACTGTGAAAATATTGTATAAATATTGGAATAAAATATTGGAATAAAGTATTTCGGAGTTGCTCTTTGGCACATCACTTGGCACGGCACTGCCACCTGCCCCGGGGGCAGCGCTGTGGCTGTGGGACATGGCACAGTGTCCCCCAGCACCCAGCAAAACCCTGTCCAGGGCCGTGGCCGTGTCCCTGTGGTGACAGGAGCAAGGCAAGGTGACTCCAGACGGAAGGGGCCCTTGGCGAGARGCTTTGCCGGACAGATGTCAGCAGCCACGGCTTTGTGCCGGCCGAGGGCTTTTTGTCTCAGTTTTTAACATTTGCCATTTTTCTCCGCCGCTTTCTTCTGCTCTGACACTTGCTGAGGGTTTTTCTTTCTTTCCTTTCTCCCTCTCTTTCCACATTTGCTTTTCCATCCCSGGTTCAAACACTTTTTCTCCGCGTATTATGCTGAAGTTGGAACCATCTGGTGCTTTGTTTTGTTGCGAGCCCGGCGAGTGCCAGGACCTTTATCCCCCCTCACCCTCCTCCTCCTCGCCGGTGCCTCGCTAATCCAAGCGACAGCCCCGAAAAATCCCCCTCCTCCGTCACCCAACAAAGCCACACGTGTGCACGGGTGGGCGATGGGGACAGGCAGCTCGGTGTCCCCATGTCCCCACGCCACGGAGATGTGCGGCCCCCCGGCTCAGGAGCGCAAATTCCTGACTCATTTTTAGGACCGGCTGTTAGCAGAGGCATCCCGATTTTATTTTTTTCCCCGTTTTCCCACAGGAGAAGAGTGTATTTCTGGGGAGCCATGGGGTTGTGCCAAACACGGAGCTCTCCAGCCTATTTTGGGAGCCCCCTTCCAGCGAGCAGCTGCGCTTGGGGATGGCATTTGAGGCGAGTCCTGCGCAAGGAAACCTCGGCTCAACCCACGCGTGACACGCCACGAAAATCGGGACAGTGGGAAACACCGGCRCTGCCGGACATCGGGATGGATCCGCGGGGCTGGCGCGGAGCCACCCAAAATCGGGCTGAGCGGCTGCGCAGGSAGCGGTGACCCCGGTGCGAGGCCGTGGGTGCCCGGCTCCCGCAGGAACACCCTCCCGGCTCGGCTCGGGCTGCTCCGTCACGCTTTCCTTCCCATTTTTCCMGAACAATGGGGCGCTTTGTTCTGGGCAGAGGAAAAGTCCGGCTGCCGCACGGGGAGCTGGGGGCAGCGAGAGCCGCTCCTGCATTCCTGGGTCCTTCCAGCAAGGCACCCCTCACCCCGGCCAGGACAGGGGGAAACAGGGCTATAAAATAGCCCAAAAATAGCAAAAAAGCTGTGAAACCATCAGCCAAACGTAAACAAAGGAAAAAGGATAAAACGCTGTAGGAAAAAAAAAAAAAAAAAAAAAAAAAAAAAAGAAAAAAACAGCTGGAGGGAACCTCCCCATCTCCCAGCTGGTGCAGGGAGAAGTTTGGAATGACATAAGCCCGAACTTTGCTATTTTTTGCACAAAACAAAGGCGAGCCCTGCTAAGGCGCAGCGGTATCGCTGATGCTCGGCTCGCTGCTGCCATCCCACGTCCGGCTCCCAGAGCACAATCGCATTCCCAGCACCGCCTCTCGGGCCTGATCCTGCTCATCCTTCCGCTGTAGGATTTCCCTTTCAGCCCAGGAAACCCTAGTGTTTGCTGCGTTTGGTGTGCTGGCTCCTTATGGCCAAAAAAAAAAAAAAAATTAGAGTGGTTGCTCCATCCTGGTGCACACTCCGTGCTGGCCCTTCCAGCTTTCAGGAGCTCCAGACCCCTCCAGCACCTTCCCCATCCCAGTGGACATCAAATTGGAGTTTCTGGGGTCCACCTCTGCCCTCACCTTCATGACAATTCACTGCCAAGTGCTTCAGCTGCAGCCCCAGCTCTCACTGGGAACGGGGAAAAATTGGGGGTGGGAGGGAAAAGCTCTTTCCTGTGAAAGCAGCCGGGTCTGTTGGTCATTTCCCTGTTCTCCTGGCCCCATTGCCACCTTATTGCAACAGCTACTGATGGGGAGGATGCAAGAACCTGCCCACAGCCCCGGTTTGACTGGACCTGTTTGTCTCTGGATTTGCATTCAGGGCTGGTGAGGCAGGGYTAGATTAGATATTGGGCAGGAATTGTTCCTTGTGAGGGTGTGAGGCCCTGGYACAGGGTRCCCAGAGAAGCTGTGGCTRCCCCTGGATCCCTGGAATTGTCCAAGGCCAGGCTGGACAGGAATTGGAGCAMCCTGGRACAGTGGAAGGTGTCCCTGCCCATGGGATGGTCTTCAAGGCCCCTAAAACCCAAACGATCCTGTGATTCAACGATTCCAACTCAGGAAAAGCAGAACAGCTCTTACTTTGGAGGGCAGATGGAGAAAAGCGGCTCAAAATGCCAGCGTGGGTGGCTGCTCCTCTGGGAAAAGGTTTGGCCCCGGCCCTCCCACAGYTGATTTATGGGGTCTCTGCTGTGGGCCCCACTGACAGGTGTGGTGTCCCAAGGGATGGCCCAGCTGTGGGTGCCTTCCAGCAGCACACCCTCCTGCACCTGCACACTTTCACGGGGAATATCACTGAAATCAGGGTATTTCTTTCCTGGTGGGAAGTTTCAGCCTGAARAGGCCGAGCTGACTCATCCTGACAGAGCTGCAGGTGGGAGGCTCAGCTGAGAGGGGAGCCAGCAGCAGCTTTCCACCCTTCCTGCTGAATCCTAGGGACACCGCGTTTAGTATTAAACCATTTATAAAATTATTTTAATTTTTTAACCTGGAAGCTTTCCCTATATGCCCCTTGCCTGTGGCAACGCTGTTTTTCCTGTGTCACCTTATTGCTGGCCCCGTGGTCTGTCTTGGGGGACAGGGGGCTGCAGATTTTCTGGGGTCCCCCCTAAACCTGAGCCTACAGATCTCATGGGGTCCCTGGGGACAGGGGGCTGCAGATTTTCTGGGGTATCCCCTAAACCTGAGCCTACAGATCTCGTGGGGTCGCGGGGACAGGGGACTGCAGATTTTCTGTGGTCACCCCTAAACCTGCCTGTCCCTGGATGCTACAGATCTCTTGGGGTCCCTGGGGACAGGGGACTGCAGTTTTTCTGGGGTCACCCCTAAACCTGAGCCTACAGATCTCGTGGGGTCCCTGGGGACAGGGGACTGCAGATTTTCTGGGGTCACCCCTAAACCTGCCTGTCCCTGGATGCTACAGATCTCTTGGGGTCCCTGGGGACAGGGGACTGCAGATTTTCTGGGGTCCCCCCTAAACCTGAGGCTACAGATCTCGTGGGGTCTCTGGGGACAGGGGACTGCAGATTTTCTGGGGTCCCCCCTAAACCTGCCCGACCCTGGGAATTGCAGATTTCATTAGGTCCCTGGGGACAGGGGACTGCCACCCTAATGGGGTCCCTCTAGACAGAGCTGCAGCCCGGCCGGGTCCCCCAAATTTCCCGGGGCGGGCGGTGACACCGCGTGGTGGCCCTGGCCCCGCCCCGGACACCCGAATGGGCGTGTCAGGGGCGTGGCTTTGGGCGTGGCTCTGCTGGTATGGGCGTAGCCCGTTGTCATGGGCGTGGCCCCGGTGACGTGGGCGTGGCCTCGTGACATGGGCGTGTCCCGGTGACGTTGGGCGGGGCCTGTCGGCGCTGTCGCCGCGGCAGCTGGCACGATGCGGCGTCGCGGCGGGGACGGCCGTAACGGCGACAGGGGCGGCAACATCGCCCGGGCGGAGGGCAGGGCCGGCGCGGCGCGGCAGGGCCGGTGAGTACCCGCGGGGACCCCGAGCCGCGTGTCGCCGTCCCCGGCCGTGTCCCCTGTGGCGTCTCATGCGCACCGGGCTGTCCCCGAGCCGCGGGGCTGTCCCCGAGCCGCGGGATTGTCCCCGTGCCGTGGTGGCCGTCACCCCGTGCTCCTGTGACCCCACGCCGTGGCCTGGTCACCCTGCTGGGGCCGTGACCCCGTGTGTGCCCTCCCCGCCAAGGCCGTGCCACCCGGTCACTGCCGTGACCCCATTCTGTGGCCGTGTCCCCGTGTCATCGTGCCATAACGGTGACTCCGTCCCGTGGCCATGTCCCCGTGTCACCCTGCCACCAGCGTGACCCCGCGCAGTGGCCGTGTCCCTGTGTCACCCTGCCGTGGTGGCCACGTTCCTACAGTGTGGCTGTGTCCCACCGTGTCCCGTAGCCGTGCTGTGGCTCGTCACGGCGCTGTCCCGTTTGGTGGCCCCGGGCCGGCCGGCTCGGTGTTGTGCCCGGGCGCCGTGAGCTGCACTCGAGCGCTGGGTGAGCACCGAGAGCCGCCCCTGACCGTTCCCTGCCACCTCTCCAGGGCATTCCTGGCCCGTCCCGTTGTTCTGGAGTGCGGAGRRACGGCTCAGCCCCACRTSCTGGGGGAWTCCTGRGATTTGAGGAGCTGCCCGTKCYTCCAGCGCGGCTCATGCAACCCTAYACCGCCCCGGGAAGGGTGCCTGTTCCTGGGGACCGGTGCTATCGTGCCCTGGAACCCCTTTTGCAATCCTTCCTTCGGGTCTTGCAGCAATCCCAGCGCAGGGAAYGGGCTGGACACTGTCTGGAGCAGGATGGATGCAGCCCCTGGGCAAGCGCTGGCAGGGACTGAGCGGTGCCTGGCTCCTGTCACAAACCTCTGCCCTAAATCCCCCAGTGCCCAGACTGGTTTCCCCATCCCCGTTAGCCCACGAGAGTTGTCGGTGCCGGGAAAGCTGTAGCTCCTGGCTTTCCTTTCCCTGCTGGGAGCTGGGGCTGTTGCGGAGCACAACAGGATGTGTCCCCCAGCTTTTGGGAGCAAAGACACTGTTGGAGGTGGCTCTGGTGGCACTGGGGTCACCCCCAAGCCCCTTTCCCACCTTCCTCCTTGTCCCCGGAGCATTGCAGCCAGGTTTGGGGACAGGTGCGTGACTGTGCCGCCCCAGCCGGGATTTGGGGCGTTGCCAGAGTATCGGTTGCTCCTCATTGCCGGTTTGACTTGCAGCTCCCAGCCCTGGCACGTTCCCTGCCCTTCCTGCCTGCTGGCTGCCCGTGGGAAGCTGCCTTTCCTGCCTCCCGGCGTCCGTGGGAGGGTGTGGGGGACCAAACAGGGCCTCTGTCACACTGTGTCACCGTGGGGCTGCTCCAACACCCTGACTCCATCCCCAAAAGCCAAACAGGGCACTGGGTGGGGATCCAGTCCAAATTCCAGAGGAATCGGGACCAGCCTCAGGACTTTGTAGGAGAAAGTCGCTGTATCCACCCCTCGTGGCTGGGATTGGGAATGGGGAGCCTGCTCTGCTGCACCCCAAATCCCTTTTGGGGGATGTGGGGGAATGTGCTGAAATGCCTCCTTGCAGGTCCCTGCATTCCTGGCTCCCGGGGCTGCGCACCCTCCTCCTGGCCCCGCTCCTCGCTTACATCTCCGTGCCCTTCCTCATCCGCCTCTTCCCCAGCCTGCTCACCAAATTTGTCTACCTGAACTTCCGTGAGTATCCTGGGGCTGTCCCAGCCGGGAGAACCCCACAGAGACTCAGCTGGTGGCTGCTGACCCCCCAAAGCATGGGTGGCACCACGCCTGGCACCTGAGTGGCACCGGGACAGTGCTTACCTGGCTCCTGCTGTGCCGTGGGTTTGCAGGGGAGGCACGGAGGGATTTTGCCCTGTGTTTTGCAAGCCCTAATAACGTGGTGCTGCCGACCCTGTTTGCTGCCTGCAGTCACAGCACGCCCAGGCACGCTCAGCATCGGCGGGGCTGGAAATTCGGGTGGGAGGAGGTGGCAGAGGGCTGGGATCACCTACCTCAGCATGTCCCTTGRGAATTTAAATCAGTGAGATGTTGATTTAGGAAGAATCATATGAAAGCAGCTGAGTAGGGAAATCCTGGATGATGGCTGTGRTTTCTCCATCAGTGGCCTTCCCCTTCTTCGTGGATTTCGAGCRGCCGGAGCTGCTGGTGGACAACACCATCTGCCTGCACCTGACCACCGAGCCGGGTGTCACAGTTGGCATCTGGTGAGTGGGACATCCTTGGTGCTCATTGTCCTGGCTGAGCCACGGGGACCCCCGGGGTAATGCCACTGTCCCCCCAGGCACACGGTGCCAAGCAGCCGAGGGGCCGAGGCGCAGGGCAAGGACCAGCGCTGGTTCGAGGAGGCTCTCGCTGATGCTCACCCCGTGATCATCTACCTGCACGGCAATGGGGGCACCAGGTGAGATCCTGAAGTGCTGCTGCAGGGCCAGGAGCAGGGGAGGACGGGTGTGGTGGCTGCTCCCAGGTGAGGAGCAGAAAACACAGTGCAGCAGCAGGGCTGGGGCTGCTGCGGCCATCTCTGACCCCAGCAAATCAAGGAAAAACCCGATAAAATAAAGGGAAAGGTCAAAACCCACCCACCCCACAGCATGGAGCTCTCCCCTCCTGGGATAAGGCCACCCCCATTCCTCACCTGCCCTGGTGCTCGAGGGTCTCTTGGGGTTCCCCCGAGCTCTGACCCCCATTTCCTCATCAGGGCTGCGCGTCACCGCATCCAGTTCTTGAAGGTAAGTGGTGCCCCGTGGGGACACTGGGACCTGCTGGAGTGAGGCTCCTGCTGGCCCTGGGGACCCAGAGGGACCCTGTGCAGAACCATGCTGGGGACCCTGGGGTGCATCCCCTGCCAGGACCTAACTCGGTGCTGCTCTGACAGACGATGGGGGCTGCTGACTTCCACATCCTGGCTCTCGACTACAGAGGTAAAGCCATCCCTCTGCCTCTTACTGGGCGACCTCCCCTCTTAGGACTGGTCCCCACAAGGTCCCCTGTGTCCCCCACAGGCTACGGGGACTCCAGTGGGCACCCCACAGAGACAGGCTTCACCACRGATGTGCTGGCACTCTACGACTGGGCAAAAGAGCGGAGCGGCAACAGCAGCATCCTCTTCTGGGGACACTCCTTGGGGACAGGGTGGGTGCAGGGGGTGTGATGGGGACACACCAGAGCCCTCCCTGTGCCCTGTGACATTGCTGCCAGGCTGGTGCCACTGAGGGATGCACCAAGGGCTTGGAGCAGCTCCTTGGTGGAGACTCCAAAGCCAAATGCAGTGAGCAAGGGGGATCCGAGGGAGCTGCTCCCCTCACTGCCACCTYTCCTGTCACAGGATTGCCACCAAYGCAGCCAGGAAACTGCAGGAGGAGCGAGGTAAGGGCCAGCGTGGGTGGGCTGTCCCCGTGCAGTGTCACCCTGAGGCTCTGCCCTGAGTTTGGGGGCCTCAGAGGAGATGAGGAGCCCTCCCTGCCCTCCTCAGTGGCATGGGGACATCTTGGCCCCACTGCTGCTCTGGAGGGCAGTGTGGCATCAGCCTGGCAGTGGGGACAGCCTCCCACAGCCCCTCACTGCACCCTCAGGGGTCCAGGTTGATGCCGTGGTCCTGGAGTCTCCCTACACCAACATCCGAGACGCGGCCGGCAACATCCCCATCACCAAGGTGAGTCTGGGGGCTCTGCCAGGGGGGTCACCCAGTGGGGACAGGAGGGTGCTCTGGGACAGGAGGGGTCACTCAGTGGGGACAGGAGGGTGCTCTGGGACAGGAAGGGTCACCCAGTGGGGACAGGAGGGTGATCTGAGACAGGAGGTGTCACCCAGTGGGGACAGGAGGGTGATCTGAGACAGGAGGGGTCACCCAGCGGGGACAGGAGGGTGCTCTGGGACAGGAGGGGTCACCCAGTGGGGACAGGAGGGTGCTCTGGGGTCCCCATTTGGTGACAGGTGGGGTCCCCCAGCAGTGTCAGCCCCAGCTCCCTGGCTCTTCTCCTAATCTCTCTCCCTGGCAGATCTACCGGGAGTTCCCGGGGTTTGAGTACCTGATCCTGGACTCCCTGGCTCGGGCWGACATGTTCTTCTCCAGCGATGAGAAGTGAGTTCCTGTGGGAAAGGGCTGCGGGAACGATGCGGGACTACCTGTTTGAGGAGAGATATCAGTCACCCCGTGAGATCCCTGCACTCCTCTGTGTTTACCCAGCTTACTCAGACTTCAAAAGGGACTTTCTATTTGTATAATCTCAGATATCAGTTTGATTATTGAGCAAAGTTCACGAGCCGCCATCCTTTTTTTCGGGCACTACCCGCTTGCATTGCTTGTAGCACTCACAGCCTCTCCAAAATCCGTTTGATTTATGGGTGTTTTTGAAACCCAGCCACCCTGTAATCRGGGTTTAAGGTGATTAGGGTGCTTGTTGCTGCCGTGCCAGTGCAAGCAGCATGGGCAGCACCCATCAGGGCGTGCCAGGGATGGCTCTGAGGGGCAGTGCTGGGGGATCAGGGTGCTGTGGAGATTTTAGCAGGGGCTGGGGAGGCTCCTGGGGCTCTGGTGGCTCTGGGGAGTGTCCTCAGAGCTGTGCTTGCTGTCCGCAGCGTGAAGGTGCTGAAGTGCCCCCTCCTCATCCTGCACGCAGAAGACGATGGCGTGGTGCCGCCAAAGTTGGGACGCAAGGTGGGCACCTGCCACGGGGGTGGGCACCTGCCAGCTGGGCTTGGAAGGGCTGAAGTGGCCAGAGAGGGGGTGCCCACCCCTCTGGAGGGGTTTGGTGTCCCCTGCTCGTGCCGATGACCCCGCTCCCGCCCCATGGCAGCTCTATGAGACAGCACGCAAAGCCTACAAGGACAAATCCAAAGTGAAGTTCATTACCTTTCCCAAAAAGCTGGGCCTGGGCCACGACTACATCTCCTCCAACCCGGAGCTGCCCRCCCTGGTGAAGTAAGTGCTGCTCCAGAGAACTGGGGGGGCAYGGGGTGAGCCTTGGCCTCCTCTTCTCTGGTGCATCCTCTGCTGCTGCAAACACACAGCCTCCTGCCCCTGCTCCCTCCCGTCCCCTCCCCATGCTGTTTGCTGGCATCACTGTCCAAATTTCAATCCCTCCTCCTTGTCCTGAGCCTGTCCTGGGTCTGGGTGGCGTGGGGAGGTGGCTTTGGGACAGCAGCCCCTGTTTGCCCTGGGTGCAGAGATGCTCCAAGCTCAGCCTCGCGTGCGGGGATCACAAACCAGGCTCCGACGCAGCGCAGGAGGGTCAGTGACACAGCGTAAGATTTATTACATCTTGTTGCAGAGACTTCTTAAACATGAAATGATGCCAGCTGCTGCCTGCAGTGACCACATGCTCCCTCCAACTCACTCCAGRACCCATCATGGCACTGAACTTACTGCTGTAAGTAATAAAAACTACTGAGAAACTTTTAATTTGCCCGCTGGCTGCAGGTTAATCGAGGGATGGAGATGGTGATGTGGCCCAGGACACCAGAGCCGTGACCAGGAGCACCCCATGGGACACTGGTGGGGGTGCACAGGCCTGGCACCCCCATATCCTGCTGTGTCCAGCTGTGTCCAGCTGTGCTGGCCACCCCACCCCTGGTGAAAGCAAGCCCAGCCCTAATTTCCACCTCCAGCAAACAGCCCCCCTTAGACTCCAATGGCACTTTTTTTTATTTTTAGCACCTAATGCAAGCGACAGGGCGACGTGGTTTCGCTTTCCACACTGACACTTAGGTTATAAAAACCCCTCCCCCTCTCCCCCACCCCGTCCCTAAGGAAAGCCAGCAGCAGCGACACAGAGACTCAGACAGCAGAGAATTGTACAGCATCCCCGGGTTCCGGCCCCTAGGCCGCCGTGCCGTTGGGGGTCTTGTCCTGCCCCGCGTCCCGGGGCTCGTTGGGCGGGGGGATYTTCAGATCCGAGGGCTCCACGTGCCAAATGTCCCGCGCGTACTCCTTGATGGTGCGGTCGCTGGAGAACTTGCCGGCCGCCGCGATGTTCCTGATCACCATCTTGGTCCAGGCCTTGGAGTTCTGCAGGGAGAGGGGGGAATGGGGTGGGTGATGCTCGTGGGTGCCCCCATCCCCGGACCCTATCCCTGGACCCCATCCCTGTGTGGTCCCAGCACAGCTCCCTGCCCTGTCCCCTGTCCCCAGGCTGGCACTCACCAGGTACAGCTCGCTGACCTTCTCCTGGCACTTGACGTAAGCCTCGTAGTCTGCAAAGACTTTAAATCTGTAGGAACGAGGAAAGGAGGAGTCAGGAGGAATGGGAAGGTGCCTGATCTGGGGCGTTGTTACACCCCAATCCAGGGGTTAAACTCGAGGTTCCTTCACTCCTTTATCCCCACCAGATAGTGAAAAACACACAAAAATTTACTGGCAAAAATAGAGAAAATTAAGSAAACCTTGGAAAAAGGAGTAAGCACCACAACGAATTTAACATAAACCAGTTAACATAAGCATTACTGGGCTTTAATTTAGTATGAAGCATTTATTTAGAATTTACTTAGCCTTATATAACTGAGAAACTTCTAAAACCTTAAGATGTCATTTTATCCAAAAAGCTCAATGAAAAAGGGATTAAGAGATGAAGAGAGAGAAAGAAAGAAAAGGTGAAGAAAATCACACACATGGGCACTAATCCCTGGCAAGACAAGCTCCAAAAAAGCTGGGAAAGTCTGTAAAGGGCCACCCTTCCTCAGCCCTTTTTATACCCGTGGTTTCCATGGTCCCGCCCCCCAGGTGGGACTTCTGGTCGCTCAGCCAATCAGAGGATGAATAGTGCCACCCCTCGTGTGATTGATTGACAGCTCRGCCAATGAGAAGCAGCCAAGGTGCCGTGATTGACAGCTCTGCCAGGCTGAGGGCTCTGGGCGCTGCCTCACCCGGATCAAGGCCTGACCCCAACCCCTCACACACACAGGTGGCCCAAGCACCCAAAAATGTCTCCAGGCTTTGATCTAATCCACTCTCTGACAGGCATCCTCCAACACAAACCCTGCAGCCAAATCTCCCCTCCCAAACCCATACAGAACCCTGGATGACCACAGAGGATACCCAGGGAACWCATTTCTCCCATCCCAATATCCATGGGTGCTCAGTGCTCTGGCTAGGAAAGCCCTGGAGGTGCCTAAAATCATCTGGAAGGGCTGCACACCCAAAGGTGTCACTGTGACAAGGACCATCGATGGAGAATCCATGTGCAATGCATCCCAGGCCCTGGTGTGGCCCCAGGACAGACCCAGCCCAGGTCTCACCTGTCATGGTGGAAGAGCATGTTGACCACGTCGTTRAAGAGGTTGGGGTCTTTTGGGGAGAAGAAGCCACTCCTAATCTGGTCCACRGCCTGTTTGAGCTCGGGGAGCCGGTCGTAGTAGAGCTGGGCATTGTACCTGGAGGGAAAAAGGAGTGTGAGATGGTGCCACTCCCTGTGGTGGCAGCCCTGTGGCACCCCCAGCCCTCACCCTTTCCTGTCCAGCTCCGTGACATCCTCCACCCTCATGCCRAAGATGAAGAGGTTTTCCTCTCCSGCCTCCTCGGCCATCTCCACGTTGGCTCCATCCATGGTGCCGATGGTCAGAGCCCCGTTGAGCATGAATTTCATGTTGCCCGTGCCCGAGGCCTCGGTGCCCGCGGTGGAGATCTGCTCCGACAGGTCGGTTGCGGGGATCACTGCCAACAAAACACAAACCAGGGGTTCGTGGTGACCAGCTCTGGCTTTGGTTCCTGCTGAAACACCACGGTGAACAGTCACGGGCCAGAGGGACATYCCCTCCCCACAGGGTACCTTTCTCTGCCAGGGACACCCTGTAGTTCTCCAGGAAGATGACCTTCAGCTTGCTGCCCACCATGGGGTCGTTGTTCACCACCTGAGCCACAGCATTAATGAGTTTGATGATCATTTTAGCCATGTGGTATCCCGGGGCAGCCTGTGAGAAAAGCCACGGGTGAGCCAGGAGGGCTGGGTGAGGCACAGTCAGCTCCCACAGGAACCAGGGGAGAACCTGCTCATCCCTGCTCCTGTCACCTCATCCAACATGGGTCACACTGCCATGAGGTTTGGGGGCTTCCATGACCACAGACAGCCGTGCCCAAACTTGTTTGAGTTGAAGCCAACCAGTGCTACACCAGTGCTTTTTGGAGAACTTCATGGATATAGAACTACAGAATGATGGAATTGTTTAGGTTGGAAAAGCCCTCTAAGATCATTGAGTCCAACCATTCCCCCAGCACTGCCAAGGCCACCACTGACCCGTGTCCCCAAGTGCCACATCCACAGGGCTTTTAAATCCCTCCAGGAATGGGGACTCCACCACTGCCTTGGGCAGCTGTGCCAATGCCTGACCATCCTTTTAATGAAGATTTTGTTCCTAATATCCAATCTAAATCTCCTTTGGTGCAGTTTGAGGGTGTTTTCTCTGCCATGTCTCCTGTTTTTTGGCAGAAGAGACAGACTCCCACCTGGCTCCATCCCCTGTCAGGAAGATTTAGAGATGCAGCCCCATGAGACATCTGCACCCCCATCCCCCAGGGCACTTCCAGGGATTTCCTCCAAAATTGTCCAAAACTCCCAACCCAACTGACCTTGCCTCCAATGATCACAGTCCTCGGCACGAACAGCTTTGCGGGATCCCTCCTGATTCCTGCAGAAAGCAGCAGTGTTACCATGGGCTGGGGGGCACAGGGGTSCTGCAGCAGCCCTGGGCCAGCCTGTGCCCTCGGGGCGTGGTGGCTTACGGTTGTACATGGTGATGATGTGCAGGCAGTTCATCAGCTGCCGCTTGTACTCGTGGATCCTCTTGACGTGCACGTCGAACATGGAGGAAGGGTTGATCTTCACCTTGTACTCCTTCTCCAGGTACAGCGCGAACTTCACCTTGTTCTCCTGGGCCAGGCAGGGTCCGTGTCAGCTCCCACCCTCTGCTCCCAATGCCCGTGTTCCCCCTGCCCRCACCCCTCACCTGCTTCACTTTGGCCACCTCCCGGATGAAGAGGTCRTCGTCCACAAACTCGTGCAGCTTGGTCAGCTGGCTCAGGTCCCGCACGTAGTCTTCCCCGATTTTCTGCAATGGGAGCACAGGCATGTGCTGATGGTGGGAAAGGATCTTAAAGATCATCCTGTTCCAACCCCCACTGCTGTGGGCAGGGACTCCTTCCACCATCCCACGGTGCTCCAAGTCCTGTCCAACCTGGAACACTTCCAGGGATCCAGGGGCAGCCACAGCTTCTCTGGGCACCCTGTGCCAGCGCCTCACCACCCTCATAGCCAAGAATTTAATTCCAACATCCCATCTAACCCTGTTCTCTGTCAGTTAACATCCATTCCTCCTTGTCCTGTCCCTCCATCCCTTGTCCCCAGTCCCTCTCCAGCTTTCCTGGAGCCCCTTTAGGCCCTGCAARGGGCTCTGAGTTCTCTCCAGAACCTTCCCTTCTCCAGGTGAGCACCCCCAGCTCTCCCAGCCTGGCTCCAGCCCTGGGAGCATCTTCATGGCTCCTCTGGACGTGTTCCAGCAACTCCACATCCTCCTGATGCTGGAGACCCCAGAGCTGGAAACTGCAGGTGCTGAACAGAGCAGAGCCGAAGAATACCCTCCCTTTAGGGCACTCCCCCATCCTCCCCACATCCCCCATTTAGGGCTGCACATCTCCATTATCTACAAGATGTGAATGATTGGGGTCCCTCTGGCACCCCAGGCTCAGCAGGGGAGGGTCAGTGGGTGCAGCCCATCCCCCCCATGCCGGTACCTCCGCGATGAGCTCGGCCAGCCCCGGGTTGCAGAGCAGGAGCCAGCGCCGCGGGGTGATGCCGTTGGTCTTGTTCTGGAACTTCTCCGGCTCCAGCGCCGCAAAGTCCTCGAAGCTGCGAGGGCGAAGATGGCACAGCTCTAATCTCACCCACYGAGGTGCTGTGGGCACCCATCACCACCACCCCCCTGTGCTCACACTTGAGTCTTGACGATCTCGGAGTGGATCTTGGCCACGCCGTTGACGGCGTGCGAGCCCACGATGCACAGATGGGCCATGTTGATCCTCTTGGTGCCGCCCTCCTCGATCAGGGACATCCTCCGCAGCCGCTCCACGTCGTTTGGGAACAGGGATGCGATATGCTGCCGAGGGAACCGCGGAGGTGGTGAGAGGTGGTGGCACTGAGGGATGTCCCACCCCATGACGTGTCCCCAGGGCATCTGACACCAGCCAGAACGATGGCTTTTACTCCGTTGTGACAGTGCCAGCCCCCTCCAAAGGGTGCCCCTTGTGCAGCACGGACATCTCTGAACAGAAGGGTCCCCCAAATCCCCACACAGAGGGGTTTGGGGACACACACTTGGCCACTGAGGCCACTTTGACAAAAGCCTCGTGCTCCATACCAGGAGGGCAAACCACCATTGCTCTGCACTCCCAACCTCATCTTTCCCAGGATGAACTTCCCATTTCCCACGATGAATTTAGCATTTAGGAAGCAAAGAAATGCCAGCTCTCAAGTCCCTGGAGCAGAGGGTGAAGCTTCTCAGCAGCCCGTAACTGAAGGATGGCAAACCACCATGGCTCTGCACTCCCAACCTCATCTTTCCCAGGATGAATTTCCCATTTCCCATGATGAATTGAGCATTTAGGAAGCAAAGAAATGCCAGCTCTCAAGTCCCTGGAGCAGAGGGTGAAGCTTCTCAGCAGTCCCTAACTGAAGGATGGCAAACCACCATGGCTCTGCACTCCCAACCTCATCTTTCCCAGGATGAATTTCCCATTTCCTACTATGAATTTAGCATTTAGCAAGCAAAGAAATGCCAGCTCTCAAGTCCCTGGAGCAGAGGGTGAAGCTTCCCAGCAGTCCCTAACTGCAGGATGGCACTGTGCTGTTGGGAAAGGGCTTTCCTACACATCAGTGTCCCAAAAGGAATCACCCAGCACACACCCAACTCATCAGTGTGTGCATCCCTTCATCCTGACAGTACATCCCTGTCCCCCTTCCTGGAAAGGAGCCCCAAACACTCACGTCCAGGTGTCTCTGGTTGATCTCATAGATGATCTGCAGGTGCCTGGGGAGCAGCTTCTCCACCAGATCCACGGGCCAGCGCTCCAGGGCCTCGGGAAGCACCGTGTGGTTGGTGTAGGCGAAGGTCCTTTTGGTGATGTCCCAAGCCTGGTGGGGCAGMGCCGGAGCTCAGCAGCACCTCAGAACCCACCCATGGTGCTCCCACCACAGCCCAGCCAGTTCCTCCCAGTTTACACCAGTTAAACCCGCTCCATGTCACTCCCAGCAGCCACAAAAGTGGCTCTCCACCCACAGTGGCCAAATGGGGCTTCCCTACCTTATCCCATGGCAGCTTCTCRATGTCCACAAAAATCCTCATCAGCTCAGGGATGGCCATGGCAGGGTGTGTGTCGTTCAGCTGGATGGCAACCTGGGAGAGCAGGGTGGCATGTGGGGACMCTGGGGGGACATTGGGAACCCCATGGAGGGTCCCCAAACCCCTGAAGCCTCTGGGAGGTGTTGATACAAGCTGAGAGCTGCCCTGGCTCGTACCTGGTCTGGGAAGGAATCAAACACAGTCCGGACGCTGTCGGTGCTCCCGAATTTGGATGCCTTGAAGCGGCGGATGATGTCCTGGAGGGTGGCAGCCACCACAAAGTACTCCTGCTTCAGCCTCAGCTCCTTCCCTTCGAAGAACTGYGGGCAGAGGAGCAGGGAACTGCAGGATTCCTGCAGGATTCACTGCATTTCCTTGTTCCCAGGGTGAGAACCCCTCCAGGCTTCCCCCAGCGCTGGTTTTGGTGGCAGCTCTAATCCCAGCAGCTCGTTTTGCTTCCCAGATTCCAGCACAGTGCATGGTCAAAACCTGTTCTCTGTGGTTTCAACTTTTTGGCTGCAAGGAAAGGTACCAGGACAATGGAAGGGAAGCCACAGGAGCTGTAACACCCAGGAGATATTTCTAAAACAAGGATTTAACCATAGCACAAATCATCGACCTGCTGGTCTGCAAAGGAAAGGCTGCAGGAGACAATCTCACCGCTGGAGCTGCAGTTCCCCCAGCTCTCCTCAGCTGGGGAGAGGCTGGAGGAGGATTAAATGGGAAAAACACCATCAGGTTCTGCCCCAAGCAGGCTGGAGAGCAAGGAGAGCTGCCTTTTGCCTTTTTTTCCCCACTCCACAGCTTGGTTTGTGGCTGGGGAAGGGCTGTGCATCCCCCCACACCTCCGTGGCAGCTTGGCAAGAACTCCCAGAGCAAGAGGGTTGGGTTGCCAAGGGCAGTTTGAGGCACAACCTCTGGTCCCAGGGCTGCAAAGGGCCATCAGGAAAACACCAGCAGCATTCAGCAGTTTGATTTCATGTTACAGTTTGGGGTTTCTGCAGCAAAGCTCAGGGGGACAGAGTCATGCTGGTGAGAGGCAGCAACCCTCATCCAAGCACTGCAAGCAGCTGCAAACACAACTAAAAACATCTCTGCAGAGTCCTGGAGGAAGAGGCTGCTCCACTTCCTGCTCCAGCTGAGCACTCTTTATATCCCCCCCCATAACAGGGACACCCCAAAACCCCATAACTCACATTGTCGTTGGGGTAGAGCACCCGGGAGATGTTCTCTGCCAGGTTCCTGTCCAGCACGGCCTGGATGTAATCCCCGACGTTGACTGGGGAGGAGCAGAGGGGTTGGGTGGGTATGGGGACCCCTCAGCCCTCCCCATCCCACCCCACTGCCACTCACAGTCACGCAGGTTGAAGTCGTTGGGAGCCCGGGCTGACCACAGGCGCATGGTGTTGACGGTGTTGTTCATGTAGCCGGGCACGGGGGTGTCGTAGGGCAGTGCCAGCACCACCTGTGACACAGCCAGGGCAGCTGGAATGGGACTGGGCATCTCCTGTGCTCCCCCTGGAGCCGTCCCATCCCACAGAGCCTCCTTTGTGGGGTTGCACTGGTGGGGATGTGCTCAGTACCCCAATGGGGCTGCCCCTCTGGTCCTGCCTGCTGGCTGCTGTTTGCCACAAGTGCTCAGGGCATGGAGAGGGGCTCAGCAAGGTCAGGAGAAGCTTAATTTAAACTTAATTTAGGGCTGCACATCGCAAACAGAGCTGCTGGAGCTGCTTTGGGRTRTTTCACAGAATCCCAGAATGGTTTGGGTTGGGAGGGACATTAAAGTCCATCCACTTCCAACCCCCTGCCATGGGCAGRGACATYTCCCACTGTCCCACGGTGCTCCAAGCCCTGTCCAACCATGGACACTTCCATGGATGGAGATCTTGGCTGCAGATGTGGAGCAGCCAAACCTTCCCCATCCCTACATCCATCTCCCAGCTTGCCCCACCACTGCCTTTTCCATCCCAGCCCACCTTCCCCAGCAGGGATTCTCTCACCCCTGGGGTGCAGCCATGMAGGGAGAGCCCCCCAGGTGACAGAAAAGCCGTGCCAGGTGACCCTCCTGTCCCCAGCCCTTACCTGGGTGTCGATCCACTTGGCACCGGTGGCAGAGTGCTCCACCCGCCCGTAGAAGTGCACGGGCAGCATGTACTCAGGCCGTGCCTTCTCCCAGGGATTGCCATGCCGCAGCCAGTCATCGGCCTCTTCCACCTGCCACAGGGACCCAGGGGTGACAGGGACACTCAGAGAGTGACAGGGACATCCAGAACAGTGATAGGGACACCCAGAGCGTGACAGGGACACCCAGAGCGGTGACAGGGACACCCAGAGCATGACAGGGACACCCAGAGTGGCGACAGGGACATCCAGAGTGGTGTCAGACACCCAGAGCGGTGATAGGGACATCCAGAGTGGTGACAGGGACACTCAGAGCGGTGATAGGGACATCCAGAGTGGTGACAGACACCCAGAGCGGTGACAGGGACATCCAGCACAGTGACAGACACCCAGAATGGTGACAGGGACACCCAGGGTGTTGACAGGGACACCCAGAGCAGTGATAGGGACACCCAGAGTGGTGACAGGGACACCCAGAACGGTGACAGACACGCAGAGCGGTGACAGGGACACCCATAGCGGTGACAGGGACACCCAGGGCGGTGACAGGGACACCCAGAGGGTGACAGGGACACCCAGAGTTCAGACACCTGAACTCCAGGCCATGGAGCAGCTCTCAGGGTGGCCTCGAGCAGGGCATGCAGGATGGGGATTAGGAACAGATGCTGTGCACTTGCCCTGGTTTAAGAAGCTAAATTTGTTCCAGGAAATATCTGCTAAATTTTAAATATCCCATCAGCAGCAGCCTCCAAGGTGAGGGAAGTGCCTGCACAGCCCAGCCTGAGGGGAAGGAAGTGAAGGTGGGGCTCTGGCTGTGCCAGGGGAAAGCGAGGGACACAATCTCCATCCGTACCTGCCACCCGTCCCGGATCTTCTGGTTGAAGATCCCGTACTCGTAGCGGATGCCGTAGCCATAGGCTGCCAGCCCCAGCGTGGCCATGGAGTCCAGGAAGCAGGCTGCCAGCAGAGAGGGAGGCAGTGAGCCTGGATCCCTGGGACATGGATCCTTCTTCCTGGGACAGCCCCAAGCCCCACAGGGACACGAGCCCAGGCCAGCAGCCACCCTGCACATGTGGCTCCATGCTGGAAAGGCTGGAGCAATCACCCCCAGGATCTGGTAATTCCCATRGAGGATGTAAAGCCCTCAGGGATGTGCCCAGGAGGGGCTCACTCACCTGCCAGCCTGCCCAGACCCCCRTTGCCCAGCCCGGCATCCTCCTCGATCTCCTCCAGCTCTTCCATGTCCAGCCCAAGCTACAGATGAGAAAGAGATGGGCTGGAGACTGTCAGGGTGCCCAGCCCTGCTGAGGGGAGGCACTCTCACACACAGTCCCTTGCAGGTGGGCTCCAGGAGGGCTAMAAAAGCACCCAGCTCTGTAAAACCCAGCTATGTGAACCCAAAGCAGCTCCGTAAGACTCAGTGATGTGAACCCAAAGCAGTTCCTCTTTCCCTCCATGCCATGGCAGGGACCTGCTCCCGTGTTTGAAGTCACTCCGCCGAGCTTCACAAGGGATATTTAAACCTTTCACCTCACCGTGGGCAAGCTCTGAGGGTGAAGGGCACCAACCTATAACCAGGGTGCTGCTCTTGGGGTGCCAGACATTTCCAAGGGCTYTGAGGGCTTATTCCCAGGGCTGCTCCCTCTCTCCATGGCTGCAGTCCCACAGGGCAAGCACCAGGTTCCTGCTCCTCCAGCAACCCCAATCCCCTGGGGAAGGCAGCTGGGTGCCACCTTCCTGCTCCCCCAGCACCCCAATCCCCTAGGGAAGGCACCTGGGTACCACCTTCGTGCTTCCCCAGCACCCCAATCCTCTGGGGAAGGCACCTGGGTACCATCTTCCTGCTCCCCCGGGACCCCAATCCCCTGGGGAAGGCACCTGGTGCTGTATTCCTGCTCCCCCAGCTTCCCTACTCCCTGGAAGAGGCACCTGGGTGCTGTCCTCCAGCAACCCCAATCCCCTGGGGAAGGCAGCTGGGTGCCACCTTCCTGCTCCCCCAGCACCCCAATCCCCTGGGGGAGGGCAACTGGAACTGTGTTCCTGCTCCTCCAGCACCCCAATCCCCTAGGGAAGGCACCTGGWGCTGTATTCCTGCTCCCCCAGCTTCCCTACTCCCTGGAAGAGGCACCTGGGTACCGTGTTCTTGATTCCCCAGCTCCCCTATTCCCTGCGGAAGGCACCTGGAGCTGTGTTCCTGTTCCCCCAGCACTCCAATCCCCTGGAAAAGGCACCTCGAGCTGTGTTCCTGCTCCTCATCACCTCCATCCTCTGGAACAGGMATGCAGCTGCTCCTCCTCCCAACTGCAGGCATCACCCTTGAGGGTGAGAAACATCTCTTTTCCAGGGAAATTTAAATTTTCCAGCCTGGGATGCTGTGAGAGCAGGAGGTTTTGCCTATGCAAAACTCCTCGGGGAGCTCAGCTGGAAACCTTTGGTCCATTGCCCCACCCCRATGTCCCCTGGTCACAGCGAGCAGGGATAAAACATTTACAACTCGCTAAAAATAGGTTCCTTTCCTTTGTGTATATTTGCACAAAAACTGTTCCTGCTCTTGTGCAACCACCCTGGCCACATCTGATGACGTTGAGCACAAGAGGTGACAGGGAGGGGACAAAAGGAGCCACACAAAAACCTTCGATAACCCCAGTGCCACCTGGTTCCAGCACCCAGCCTGGGTTAATTCAAGGTTTTTTTTTTTCTCCCTGCCACTGATAATGGATATGATCAGCCTCAGTTTCCTTCCAGTTGGGCTGGGCACAGGATCCTGAACACTGTGCCCAGGCTGGGCAGCTCCAGACCTTTYGAGGGCATTCCCTAAATCCCCTCCTGTGGCTCAGGTTTGCAGCTGAGGTGGTAAAACACAGCCATTCCCAGACATTCCACGGAGCYCTCCCAGTCGTGGGATGCTCACCTGGTACACGGCCTCATCGCAGGCATTCTGCAGCCCCAGGTTAATCATCGTGTTCTGCAGCGTCCTCCCCATGTAGAATTCCAGCGAGAGGTARTAAATCCTCTGGAAGAGAAAACCACCCCCTGGTCACCTTTTCCAGGGCTGGAGGAGAAAGCTGCTATGGGGTGATATTTTAAAAACAAACAGGAAAAAACGCAGCTCTTGACAGAGCAGGGTGGTTTACACCAGGATTTTCATGGTTGTGGTTCCTGGGTGGCCYGGCAGCCGCTCTCCAGCTCTTTCCCAAACAGGGAAGAGGCTGTTTTATTTGGACAAGCCCTGGCTCCCTGTCCCAGAGCAGGGACAGCTCCAGGATGGTCACCCCGCGCACGCCGGTGGCGGCGGCACAAAGTTAAACTTTTCAAGAGGAAAAGTTTAACGTCACTCCGGGCTGAAAGCCACCGGAAAACCGAGAAAGCAGCCGGGGCCAGGCAGCGTCCGCGGGGACATGGGGCTTCCTCTGCTGTCCCCTCGGAGCGGGGACACTCCCGCTGACACCGCGGGTACAGGACGCGGCCGGTCCGGCCTTGTGTAAGCCGAGCCTTGTGTAAGCGTCAGCACCGGCAGGTTTTAAGGAAGGATTTAGGCTGCGGGAAGTCGCTGACTGGACAGGTTTGCCCAGGACTTGCGCGGGGTCGGGCCGGGAATGGAGGTGGGATAGAATCCTGGAATTCTAGAATGGTTTGGGGTGGGAGGGATTGCACAGAGCGTCTCTTTCCAACGTTCCTGTCGTGCGCAGGATCCCTTGGGAGTACGGGATGACTCCGGCAGAGCTGCGAGCAGGAACTCCGGGCAGCCGGAGAGATCTCAGCTCCAAACCCTGGAGGAAGCTCCTTTTTCTCACCCCTACACAGCACGGGGGAGTGCTGAGCTATCGCGGCTGGCACGCTCCCAGCGAGGTGCTGGCAGGGAGGAAATTGATGCCGACAGGGACATCCAGGTGTCAGGAGGGGGATTAGGGCTTAATCCCCCCGCGGCAGAGCCCGGAGCAAGGCAGCGGGACGAGCAGCAGCACAGCAACTCCTGCACAAACAGGATCTCTCACGCTTGGGATCACTTGTGCTAAACAAGACCTGTTTGTGGYTGGCTTCGGGTGCTTTTCAGCCTTTGCAGTAATTCCCCCGGGAAGCCTTTGGAGTTGGTTTTGGTAGACAGCACCCACGCCGGCGCCGCGGGACAACAAACGGCGTTCCCATGCCCTGCACCCCGCTCCCGRCCAAGCCGCGCTCTGTTTGTTTTGCAAAGCAAAGGACAGTGGCCTCGCTTGGTAAAGTCCAGTCCCTCCTCTCGGAAAAGTTACCGGAACAGCCCKAAATCCGTGAAAAACCGAGCCCCGCCAATCCCTCTATTCCGGCGCCCAGGGAGGGYTCACATCCCCGGGGTTCTCATGGATCCCACCCCAGCCGCAACCCCGGACCCGCCGTGGGGGGCTCCCAGCACCCCGCCCCGCACKGAGGGGCTCCCCCACACCCCACCGCTCCCACCTTGGGATCCTTCTCGTAGTAGTACTGCTGGGTGCGGATCCAGCGCCCCACCAGGTGGTCCCGCACCGTGTGGGCCAGGGCGAAGTAGTAATCGCGTGGGGTGGCCACATTGCGGTCCTTGACCAGGGTGAAGTGCAGGTGCCGGTTGAAGCCCCGCTTCAGCTCGGCCACGCTCTCGGCGCCCACGATCCCGCGGATGCTGATCTGCTTCCGCCGCTCCTGGTCCGACAGCGGCCGCGACATCGCGGCGGGGCTGCGGGGACACGGGGAGGGGGGACTCGGACACTCGGGCTGGGCTCCGGCGCCGCGTTCCGCCTCCGCCCAGCGCTGGCACCGCCCCGGGAGGGGACGGGATGGGGACGGGGATGGGGACGGGCCCCGCAAAGGGCCGCCCACGCGTGGGGCGGGAGCGCTGACCGCCAGCGGGGGGGCAAAGGGGGGACCCCGGGGAGCGCCCGGAGAGGGGCGCAGAGAGGGTGGAATGGTGGGGACCGGGGATGGATAGAGCGGGGTGTAAAGGGGGGAATCCCGGGGATGGACGGAGGGAGGAGTAAAGGGGGGACTCCGGGAACGTGGCCGGGAGATGTCCCGGGGACCGCCCCTTGGTGGGGGGGAGAGATCTCAGAGGGTGCGCGAAGGGCGGACCCCGACAGGCACAGAGGAGTGTGCAAAAGGGGGGGACTCCGGGTATGGACTGAGGGGTGTGCAAAAGAGGGGAAGGACCTCCAGGGGCACAACGGGGTCTGCAAAGGGGGACCCCGGGGTTCTCAAAGGGATGTGCAAAGGGGGGGAACCCGGGGTTCTCAGAGGGATGTGCAAAAGGGGACCCCGGGGTTCTCAAAGGGGTGTGCAAAGGGAGGGACCCCGGGGTTCTCAGAGGGATGTGCAAAAGGGGACCCCGGGGTTCTCAGAGGGATGTGCAAAAGGGGTCCCCGGGGTTCTCAGAGGGATGTGCAAAGGGGGTCCCCGGGGTTCTCAGAGGGATGTGCAAAGGGGGTCCCCGGGGTTCTCAGAGGGATGTGCAAAGGGGGTATCCCGGGGCGCTGCAGAGGAGGGGGCGCAGAGTCAGGAAAGACCCCGAGCCCCTCGGACGCACCCGCAGCCGGACGCAGCGGAGCGCCCCGGGAGCGGCCACCCCCACCCAGCGCTTCCCCACGCAGGGACCGCCCCACGSAGCGACCGCCCCTCGCAGGGACCGCCCCACGCGTGGCCCCGCCCGCGGGACAGCCGCTCTCGGAGCACGTACAAGGAAGATCKTTCCCGCCGGGCCCGGAGGGAAAAGCCGGAATGTGTCATGATGTGTCCCCCCGTGTCACGATCCATCGCCGTGTCACGGCCTCCCCCCCGTGTCACAGTCCCCTCCCTGTTTTACGGACCCCTTCCCGTGTTACGGTCCCCTTCCCGTGTCACGGTCCCTCCCTGCCCGACTGCCCCCGCCCTCCCCCGCAGCATCTCCCGGCCCCCTCCCTTTGCCCGTCTCCTCACTGTTCTCTGGCCGCTCGCAATCCCTCTGGAAATGGCGTGGGCTCTGTCCCCGGCTCCGGGCTCTTTGCCGCTGCTTCCCGCACCGTGTCTGCCCGCAGTGCCCAGCCCTGCCCGCAGCACCCTGCCCTGCCCTGCCCCCGGTACCTCCCAAGGGCAAAAATACCCGATATCAGCTTCCAACGCAGCACTTCCTCCTCCCCCTCTCCTTATCCTCCTCCTCCTCCAGCCTGGCTCCGCAGGTTTTCCAGATCTGTTTTCCCCCGAGCTGGGCTCATCCCCAGCAGGGTGGGCAGCAACGCAAGGAAATAGGATTCTGCCCCTCTGCCCCACTCAGGTGAGACCCCACCTGCAGAGGTGCATCCAGCTCTGGGGTCCAGCATGAGCAGGACATGAAGCTGCTGGAGCGAGTCCAGAGGAGCCATGGAGATGCTCCAAGGGCTGGAACCAGGCTGGGAGAGCTGGGGGTCCTCACCTGGAGAAGAGGAGGATCCAGGGAGAGCTCAGAGCTCCTTCCAAGGCCTAAAGGGGCTCCAGGAGAGCTGGAGAGGGACTGGGGACAAGGGATGGAGGGACAGGACACAGGGAATGGCTTCTCACTGCCAGAGGGCAGGGATGGATTAGATTAGATCCATGCACGGGCATCCATCCAGAGCAATAGAATCACAAAATCGTGGAGTGGTTTGTTTTGGAAAGGACTTTAAAGCTCATTTTGTCCCAACCTCTGCCATAGGCAGGGACACCTTCCACTGTCCCAGGGTGCTCCAAGCCCTGTCCAACCTGGCCTGGAACATTTCCAGSGRTMCAGGGAWCCTGTGCCAGGGCCTCCYCACCCTCATAAGGAAGAATTTCTTCCCAACAGCTCTAAATCTCYRYTCTGTCAGTRTRAAACCATTGCCCCTTGTCCTATTGCCACAGATGCTCTGGCCCTGGGCTGTTCCCTGTGCTGTACACGATTTACAGGCTGGTTTCACATGCTGCAGGGAGGCTGCAGTTTCCTGTATCTCCGGTGGCACGGGCACATTCCCACTCTGCGAGGAACAAGCATCCTTCTGAGGCGCACTTCACCCATTAGCATTTTCTTCTTTAGCCCTGGACTCGAGCCCGTGATGAGCTCAGAGGCTGCACCCTGGAAACCTCTCCTGGGTCACTCTGGGAGAACAGAGCAGGCACTGATATCCCAGCAGCGAGTCCTTCTCACGGCCCTGGGAGAGCTGTCCACGCTGTTCCCTTGGAAATGTTCCCCTTGCACTCATCCCTTTGCATTTTGCCTACATTTCATCTCCCTGGGGAGGTGGTGCTGTTTCCAGCCTCGGTCATCCCTCTCTCGTGCCTTATATCCCAGGGCCATCCATCAGCACCCCAATTTCCCTGCAKGCATGGGAGCTGCACCCTCCTCTTTCCCATTGTCCCATTTTGGGAATGGGGAATYGTCATTTCTCATGRARGGRTGTGGGGGTTTGCTKGTAAAGGSTCAGGAAAAGGCTGGGTGGGATGTRGGGCTGCTGGATTTGGGGTTCTTGGCTGTGCTTGGGTTAGCTCCCCATGAGTCCCAGGGGTGTAATGGGGTGTGCAGTGTCTGCCTCCCTCCAGGGGCATCTCCTGCCCWCAGGGTGGGAAACAGGAGCTCTGATTTGGTGCTGCTCTGTGATTTGGCTGCGGCACCACCGCAGGGAGAGGGTGCCACCGTGCCAGGGAAGGAGGCACAATGGCACAAGACCTCAGTCATCTCATGGTGCTGCCACAGCTCTGCATTTCAGAGAATCCCAGAATGGTTTGSGTTGGAAAGGACCTAAAAGTCCATCTCATTCCACGCTCTGCATGAGCAGGGACAATTTCCACTGTCCCAGGGTGCCCCAAGCTCCAATGTYCAAYGTGMCTTTGGGCATTTCCAGGGATCCAGGGGCAGCCACAGCTTCTCTGGSCCCCACAGCCAGAATTCCTTCAGCTGGCTCTGCTCCCTCCCACAGACCGAGTTCTGTCCATTCTCTGCCTCTGGACCGGCCCAGTGAGGGATGTGCACGGGATGGAGCTGGGAAGTGAAGCACAGAGCTGCTCTGCCCTTCTCTCGTAAAAGTCCTTTATTAGAACAGCAAACGTGACACTTGTCGTCAGTACAGCGGCTGTGTGCGGCTACCATCGCGCAACGGGGGGACGACGTCTTACAATCACTGGGACTCTAAGAAGCACCATGAACATCCTAAAGAACGGGGGATGACGGCTGAGAGGAGCCCCGGGTGAGCCGGCCACGGGGGCTCCTCTGGAAGCACCGAGGAGCTGCCCGGCGTTGTCCCGCAACACGGCTCTCCGGCAGCTGGGGGAACCCCTCGGTGGGAGTCAACGAGATAGCACCCATCCAATAAATTAGGAAAACTTAATGCTGGAGCAACAAGGGGATGAACGGGACTGTCCTAGGGGAGGGCAGGCTGGCAGGGAACGGGCTATTTACACTTGTCTTTCTGCTGGGCCGGCATTCCCGTGGCTCCGGACGGGCTGGGAGCGATCCCGCAAAGCGAAGGGGACCGCAAAGCGAAGCCGGCACCGTTCCTTTCCTGCCCCTGAATTACCAGAAAGTCAAGCAGGGAATGGAGCTGATGGGAACTGCTGCCGGCAGCAGGCTTGGATTATTCCTGAGGGCGTGGCAGGGCTGTGGCCAGCTCTCCTTCCTCCCCATCCCATCCCCATCCCCGGGCTCTCGGTCAGACCCTCGCTGCAGAATGAATTCTCCGGTGATTGGAAGGACACTATCAGTTGAATTTAAGGCTAGGCTTTATATGGCAACTRTAAAAAAATAAACACTAATCTCCGAAGGGCCGGCTGAGGGCTCTCCGGTCTATGGCTGTGGCGCGTGTGCTGGCACCGAGGGATGGGCATTGGGCACCCAACCAAGGGTCTGCCAGCACCCAGAGCACCTGGGGACGGGACGGCCACCCCCTGCCCCATGGGGACACGGGACAGAGAGGGGTGTTTGGTAAGGACATGGAGACTGACTGGTAATCCAGGACCCACCTCTACACGTGACCGAGGGTGCTCTGCAAGAAAGGCCACAGGGGAAAGAAATATCCTGCAAAGTAACCAGGCTGGCGTGGGCAAAGCGTTCCCGGGGCGGGCTCCCTCCAGCCAGCCCCAGGGGAGGGGAAAGAGAGACGGAAGTGTCCCCCCGCCCCAAACCCCAACTCAAATCAGGAAAAATCAAACCTAAAAGCGGACACAGGAGAACAGCTCAGGCTACCTAGGTACTTGATCAGCCAAAGAGAGCTAAAGAGCGAAGCGCACACACACGGGACAGCGCGGAGGCCGGAGAGCGGAGACGGCCGAAAGCCAGGATGGTCCTTCCCGATTTGCCTCCCCACCTCCGGCCAGAGGCCGAGCAGGGACCCGGCAGYTGGGCAGGGACCCGGCCCTGAGCAGGCTGGCCTTGTCCTGCAGGAGGGAACGGGCTGGCTCCTCTCACCCCGAGAAGAGGCAGCCGGCTCCGGGAGCGTCCTCACGGCATGGCCGAGCGCGAAGCGTAGAACTCGGGCACYGGCAGCCCGGTGTGCAGCGTCACCTGTGAGGAGAGACACGGGGCTCAGCGGTGTCCCAGTGTGCCTGCTGGGACAGCTGGTGGTGTGGCAGCTGGCACAYTGTCCCCAGGGAGGGTGAGAGCAGCACTGGGGACAGCAGGATGTGACCGGAGATGCACGGAGCCCAATGCTCCTCCAGAACTGTGGTGGTGGCTCCATCTCGCTTGTTCCTGACTTTTCAGTGCTGCTGGAGTGAACTGGGACTCCCTGCGAGTGTGGTGAGCAGTACCAAGCCCAAATATTCCCAGCTGGCAGCACACAAATCCCACAGCTGGCTGCCAGAGGGGTGGGATGTGGTGGGAGTTGGGTTTTTGTGCAGGTGRGATGGACAAGAGGGGATGGGGGGTCTGAAGGACAGTGAAAACATCACAGGAGATCCTGGAGAAGCCCCTGAGCAGAGCRGGGATGGGGATGGAGTGGGGASAGGGCCAGTGGAGGGATGGGGAYRGTGGAGGGGCTGTGGGAGGAAGGATCTTTGTGATGGGGACACTGAGCAGCACCAGGACATTGGGACAGGGTCAGGCACAGGGGGAGGTCAGGGCCCTCCACAAATGCTGCCATTTGGGAGGAAAGCACAATTCCTTCTTTCATTGCAGCACTGTCCCCTCCAGATACAGATTTATAGAAGACTTTGTCTAAAAAACACTAATTTCCCTCCCAATTAGAGTTGTTTTCAATTAGTCATATACCTCTGAAAAAGCATAATAAATGGTTTGGCTTAATTAGCAGCCTTTTATCAGGATCCCACAGGATTTCTGTGCTGTCAGGGGATTCAGGCTCTGCCTTGCCCAGGGTTTCCAGCAATGTCCTGTCCCCTGTGGCTGTGTAGGGGAYTGAGGCAGGAATTAAACCCATCATACGTTTGTACCCCATTAACACAGCACCTCTAAACCCAGCACAGACAACGAGGGCTTCATTAGTGGCTCCTAATTAAACATTTCCCAGCCCTTCCCCAAGGCAGGCAGGCTCCTCTGCTGGCGAGATCTGTGGGGTGGGACGCTTTGGCAAAGACACTCCCAAGGTTTGGGATGGTCCTGATGGACACAACAGGGCCTGTCCTAACCCATGGATCCCCAATTGGTGCCTCTGCCCTTGCACAGAGGTGATCATAAAACCCCAGAATGGTTTGGGTTGGAAGGGACCTTGAAGAACATCTCATTTAACTCCCTGCAATGTCAGGGACACTTTCCACTATCTCAGGGTGATCCAACCTTGCCTTGGGCACTGCCAGGGGTCCAGGGGCAGCCACAGCTTCTCTGGGCACCCTGTGCCAGGGCCTCCCCACCCTCCCAGCCAGGAATTCCTTCCCAATATCYCATTGTCCCTTATCCTGTCACTCCAAGCTCTGTTCCAAAGTCCCTCTCCAAAATGCTGAACACCCTGAGCTGATCCACCACGTGCAACGTGTCCTTGGCTGTGCCTGGGCAGGGCAGGAGGTGAAGGCAGTGGCAGGGGGGATGTGCCAAAGCCAGGGTGTGGAAGATTCCTCGGGACAGAGGATTGCAGGGATGTGAGCAGTGAGAAGGAAAATGAAAGATGGAAATACCGCATCAGCCCAGGGAGTCACTGCTTGGTGATGGTTCAGCAGAGCTGAGAGCTTGGGAGAGAGGGAGAGAAGAGGGGGTTGAGATGGAAAACAGCCTTTAAAAGGTGCCCTTCTCCTTGGTGATGATCCCACGTGGATTCTGGGAGAGCTGTGGGAGCTGCTGAGGGGCTCTTGTTGGGGAGCATCACAAAACCCCATTATCAAACCCCATCCCAGGGAGGGCTGGAGAACTCGTGATGGAGAGAGCTGGGGCGAGCAGCTGGTGGCTGCACGAGTTCTGTCCTCATTCTGGGGATCACAGGTGGGTCAGGGTGTGAGTTCAGCTCCTTCCAAGCCRCCCTTGCCACACAAGAACCCTGCTGCCCCAGAGCAGCACCTGACACTGCAGTGATTGCAGCGTGAGTGTGACAGCAATGTCCCCCTTCCCACTGCAGGAACGTCAGGCCCTGCTCCAGAGCCCATCAGACCATACCTGCACGTTCCTGTTGAGGCTGACGGCGGGGAAGAAGAGCCCCTCGAGGTTCTCGAAGGCCACGGGCCCTTGCTGGTCCTCGTTGATGGAGAAGGTCAGCGTCCTCCTGGTCAGATCCAGCAGCACTCCCACSGTGGCGCCTTTCGTGATCCCGCCCTCGGTCCTGTGGGAGGACATGGTCAGTGTTTCAATGTCCCCCRTGCTCCTGGTTCAGGGTTCAGGCCATGGAGCTCAAGGAGTGATGGTGGTGAACACCACGGCTCACCCAGGAGCCAGGCTGTGACCTGCTCCCATCCCAGGCACGCTCAGGAATCCCTGGGAATCATTCCCCCACCCTCCCATGGAGCTGCTCTCCTCTTGCCATGATGTCCCCAAGGGAAAGCCACCCTGACAGTGGCCACAGCCACCCAGCCCGGGAAGGAAACCACGTGGAATTGTGGAGCAAAGCTACAGCACCCACACCAGAACCTGCTGATCCACAGGGAACAGCCCTTGAGGCTACACAAAGGTGACCCCAGGCTTTCCCCAGGCCATGTCCCCAGCCCCATGGGGACAGCAGCAGCTGTGACACAGGGATCACAGGGATCAAGGCAAATGTTGCTGTTGCAGGAGTTGCAAGGGTGGCACTGGGAAAGGGATGGCACGACGGAAAAGCCAGCACGGAAAGAGTGGTGACCAGCAGGGAAGGAATATTGGAACAAGGAAGCACCAGGCAGGCGGGGCCTGATCCCTCATCCTCCAACAGAGGTGACCAGGACTGATGCCACCATCCCCACGGGCAGCTGTAGGTGACCAGGATTAACACCACCACCCCAGGGGCAGCTGTAGGTGACCAGGACTGACACCACCATCACCACAGGCAGCTGTAGGTGACCAGGACTGATGCCACCATCCCCACAGGCAGTTGTAGGTGACCAGGATTGACACCACCATTCCCACAGGCAGCTGTAGGTGATCATGACTGATGCCACCATCCCCACAGGCAGCTGTAGGTGACCAGGATTGACACCACCATCCCACAGACAGCTGTAGGGGACCACGATTGATGCCACCACCCCCATGGGCAGCTGTAGGTGACCAGGATTGACACCACCATCCCCATGGGCAGCTCTAGGTGACCAGGATTGATGCCACCATCCCCACGGGCAGCTGTAGGTGACCAGGATTGACACCACCATCCCCACAGGCAGCTGTAGGTGACCAGGACTGATGTCACCACCCCCATGGGCAGCTGTAGGTGACCAGGAGTGATGCCACCATCCCCATGGGCAGCTGTAGGTGATCATGACTGATGCCACCATCCCCACAGGCAGCTGTAGGTGACCAGGATTGACACCACCATCCCCACAGGCAGCTGTAGGTGACCAGGATTGACACCACCATCCCAGGGGCAGCTGTAGGTGACCAGGATTGACACCACCATCCCCATGGGCAGCTGTAGGTGCCACTGGCTCCTCCCTGGGCTGCAGCTTCACCCCCCCATCCCAAGCTCCTACCTGTTGGTGTGGGAGTTGTTGTGCATGAACCAGCTGCGGTTGTTGTCCACGTACATGGCCCAGGCCTTGTCGTCCTTGCCCAGCATGGCGTCCTTGAGGACGTCGATGCGCGCCACGCCAAAGGCCGGGTCGGGGTGGTTGTCRTAGCGGTCGATGGACAGCTCCCAGTAGTGCAGCCCTTTGGAAAAGCCCGTTTTGCCCAGCACCACCCTGTCATCGTAGCTGTTGCAGGTGACAGTCAGGTTGTCGTTGGAGAAGATGATGTCGGCATGGGCAGAGGCGGGGTCAAAAGAAAACCAAGCCACTGCAACACACAAACAAGGCGAGCTCAGCGCCCTGGGGACGCGATGGGGACGCACCAAGCCACACGGACAGGGCATGCTGCATGCAGGACACGGAGCTGCCACCACACAGGGACAGCTGCCACCATGGAGGGACAGCTGTCACCATGGAGAGACAAATTCCACCATGAAAGGACAGCTGCCACCACACAGGGACAGCTGCCACCACAGATGGACAGCTGCCACCATGGAAGGACAGCTGCCACCACAAAGGGACAACTTCAACCATGGAGGGACAATTTCCACCACCGAGGAACAGCTTCCACCAAGGAGGCACAACTTTCACCATGAAGGACAACTTCCACCATCGAGGAACAGCTTCCACCACTGAAGGACAACTTCCACCATGGAGGGACAACTGAGACCATGCAGGGACAGCTTCCACCACCGAAGGACAACTGCCACCATGGAGGGACAACTGCCACCACGGAGGGATGCTCTCAGCTCCTGTGGCTATGGCTACCAGCGCAGCTGAGGTTTTGTGGCCAGGACTTGGAGGAGTTTCACTCTTGCTGCTTCAGGTCTCCCAATGTCTTGGCTTGTGAGCCCGCAGGATCCTCAAGGTGTCCTCTAAAATTTGGCCCTCGCAGGAGAGGTGATCCTCACCAGGTCTGCAAGCTCTAACAGGATTATGGAATCATGGAATGGTTTGGGTTGGAAAGGAGCTTAAAGCCCATCTTGTTCCAACCCACCTTCACTGGCCCAGGRTGCTCCAAGCCCCGTCCAGCCTGGCCTGGAACRTAACTCAGGACCAAGTGTTGYTCAAGGAACAGTTTGCAGGGTCAGACCAGTGCGGGAAGGGGACTGAGGAGCAGCAGAGAAGCTCTGTGTGCGTATTTAAGGGCTGTTTTGGGAACCAAAACCACACACAAAGGTCTTCATTTAGAGATGAAGAAACCTCCCTGCCRAGCAACGAGCCACACCTACAACAAGAAAACACGCCAAAACCTCCACGATTCCATAGGGTCGCTGTTTTAAACGCACAGGACTYGGTCACTGCAAATCTGACAGACACAGCAGCACGTCCTCGACAAGACACAGGGACAGGGACCATCCCCAAGCCACCAGCCCGGCTCCCCACGCCATTTCCTCCAGCTGCCAACGTTCAACTGACAACATCCACAACACATTTGACGGCTTGAAAGATAAAAACACTCGGGTCAGACAGGTTGACGGTTTATTGGAAGGTGGCACGAGACAGCTGCCATGCACGCGGCCACCCCGCGCGCCCCGCTCCGCACGCGGGGGTGCCGTACCTGCCACCATCTTTTTAATGTCAACTGTGGTCATCCCCGGGGCGAGGCATGCGGGAGAGAAAACAGCACGTCAGGGAAAAGGAGGAGAAAAGGAGGAGAAAAGGAGGAGAAAAGGAGGAGAAACCGTTCCTGCTGGTCTGGGATTGCAGCCAGAGCGTGGAGCTGTTGGTGTTTTGGACCGAGGTGGGGTGAGAGGCACAAAGAGAGGGGTGAGGAGGGAACCCCACAGAGCTGTGGGCTCCTCCTCCCTGCAGGCAGCCTGAAGAGGACAGGCAAGCAGCAGCCACCTCGCTTTAATKAGCTGCAGAGGGGCTAATTGCATCCGTGGCATTGGGCCCACATTCAAGTGCCCTTAATGAATTGGGATACATATTGAGAATCATGGAATGGTTTGGGTTGGAAGGGACCTTAAAGCTCATCCTGTTCCACCCCTGCCATGGCAGGGACACCTCCCACTGTCCCAGGTTGCTCCAAACCTGTCCAACCTGGCCTTGGACAATTCCAGGGATCCAGGAGCAGCCACAGCTTCTCTGGGCACCCTGTGCCAGGGCCTCCCCACCCTCACAGCCAGAGATTTCTCCCCAATATCCCATCTAACCCTGCTCTCATTCAGTTTAAAAGAGGAAAATCAGTTCTTAATTACAGGGCCACTTCCACAGCACTGATCTTGAGCTTCTTAAAACCATATGAAGGAAAACTTAAAATGCCTTTACATGATCCAGCAATAATAAATTCCCCTCCAAATCTGCCTCCTGCCCAGGGCAGTGCTGGAGTCACCATCCCTGGAGGGATTTAAAAGCCCTGTGCATGTGGCACCTGGGGACATGGAGCAGTGCTGGGGGACAGTTGGAGTCGATGATCTTAAAGGGCTTTTCCAACCTCAACAATTCCATGATTTCGTGACACCCGAGAGTGCTCTGCAAGCAGGGTACGAGCAAGAAACGCTGTTCAGTCATCAAAGAAAAGATTAAAAAAAAAAAAAAAGCAAAAAGAATGAAGCAACACGCAGGAGGTGCCAGTTAATTGTAATGAAGATACTTGCCTAATTGGGAGTAAGGCGATCCTTGTGTCTCAAAATTGCATCCTACAAAGAGATACTACATTTCACACATCACAGCCGAGGAACAACAACCTCCTGACAAACACTCGTGAGCGTTTCATCGGTAATTAAGCGTCCAGCAGCCACGGGAGGCCTGATTCATTAAAAGCCAGAGGGCACGGAGAGAGGTGGCAAACACAACCTGGGAGTTTGAGTGTGGATTGGATGAGTCTGACTGCTCAGGAAGCCAAATTATTCAGCATTTCTCCAGAAAGGAGGCAGGAAATTTTAGCTTTGGTGGAGTATTTTGGATGTTTGGTAAAGATTCTCTAGATTGAGTGAAAAAACAGGGATTGAGSAAAGGGCAGCCACTGGTGAGTCCAGTGGAGAGGGACTGGAAGTGGAGCTGGAAAGGGGAGCCCTGGGGGTACCCAAAGGGCTGKAGCTCCATCAGCTGCATGGGCAGGATGTGTTTGGGGTGCCCTGCGTGCTCCTGGGCCTGACTGCTGGGTGCAAACACCTCTGGGGAGCTGGGGACTGACCCAGGGATTGTCCTGACCCAGGGATTGTCCTAATCCAGGAGCTTGTGCTGATCCAGGAGCTTTTCCTCATCTAGGGACTAGCCCTGATCCAAAAGCTTGTCCTGACCTAGGAACTTGTCCTAATCCAGAAGCTTGTCCTGATCCAGAAGGTTTTTCTGGTCTGGAAGCTTGTCCAGACCTAGGGGCACATCCTGACCAGAACGAGAGGACATGAGGGCACTGGATTTTAGGGCCACCCCTGCCCAGCTCTGTGCCCGGTGCTGCCCCTCGTGCCRTGCCAAGAGGCTCCTCCCGAGGCTGCTTTAATGAATCCTGCCCCGTGTCCCTGCTCAAACACCGCTTTTCCGCTCTGCTGAGGGACATGGGCACCCTGGTGTGGCACTCAGGACCCCGTTTGTCCCTGTCCCCCCACCCCAGGGTGGGGTTGCAGCAGGTCCTTGGCGCACACGCGGCTCACGGTCAGCGCRGAAGGGTCCCGGCACACCGGACACAAAGGAAAAAAACGTCCGTAACAAAACAGCATTGGAAGGCAGCAGCTCACAGCAGCACRATGAGAAATCAAACACGAAAAGCACAGAGAAAAAGAAAAGTTTGCAGGATTGTCCCTCCCACCCCGGTTATTCTGGCAAGGGTCATGCTGCGGCATTCCTCATTCCGTGTTACATGGGATGGAAATCAAACAATCGGGGGCCCCCATTCTTCCAGGGGGAGAATTCATTTCCTGGAGAAAGTCAGGAATTAACACCTTTGGAGCGGTGTAAATCCAGAGCGGAGGAAGAATCGGGGCCCAGGATCTTTAGCGACAGAAGATGTGCAAAGATTGGTTAGAAAAAAGCTGGGAGAGCCCCCGGTGCCTGCGGCTCCTGGCTGGCTGCCCAAATCCATCCCTCACCCTAYTGGACCTGCCCATGGATCCGAGAGCTCTGGGGGCTGCCAGGTGAGTGAGGCATCACCAGAGGAGTCACTGCTCTGCAGGAACAAGGCTTTGGAATCATCACACTGGGCTGGGAAAAGCCGAGCCCAGGGCTCAAAGCTGAGWGGAACAGAGCCCAYGGAAGCTGAGCCAGCCCTAAGYTGGGTTGGGAGCTRGAATCACRGAATYCCAGACTGGTTTGGKTTGGAGRGGAYCCTAAAATCATCTTATTCCACCSCCTGCCATGGGCAGGGACACCTTCCACTRYCCCAGGCTGCTCCAAGCCCTGTCCAACCTTGGAYACTTCCARCAAGGGGRACAYCCCARCCTCTCTGGGCCAGACCTCGCCTCCATCCAGACCTGGTTCTTCCTTAAGAAATGTCCAGATTTAATCAACCAAACTAATTTCACAGAGCAAACCTTTGCACAGCGAAAGGAATCCATGGAGATATCTCCACGGGTTTCATCCAGGGAAGGTCTTTTCTGATCATCCCTTGACACAAACTCAACACAAACCAGAGATAAGGGATCTTCTGGTGGGAGGTSTCCCTGCCCATRGCAGGGGGTGGGACTGGGATGAGCTTTAAGCTCCCTTCCAACCCAAACCATTCTGAGATTCATGATCAGCAAAGAGCTCAGCCACGCCAGCCTTTCCAMGAGCAGCACCCAGATGAGGAATTATGGTGCTGCTCCATCACCCCACGCCTCAAACTGCCCACCCTGGCACAGCTGGAACACCCCAGGAGAACCACACCACCAACCCGCCCTCGGTGACAAAGAATTCCCGCTGCCATCYGCATGTCATGGGCAAAACAAACACAACGGGACAGAACGAACAGAGAGTTGGGAGATGCCCGAAGCACAGACCAAGAGGCAACGCCAGAGGTGCTCAGCTCACCGGCTGAATTCAGGGACTGTAAGGAGGAATGCAAGCTCAGCTGGTGGGCCGAAGATCTTAGCTCAAAGTAGGATCTCCCCGAGTAGCTGGGTTGTAGATTAAGGGTGGAGGAGAAAGGACTCATTCTACGCAGCTGCGATCTTTCCAAAGGCACTGGAAAAGGGAGGGTCTGCTCTTCTGACTGCGTGTCTAAACGTAAGATCAATGCAAACYACGCGTCAGAACGGGGTCTGTGCTGGGCGGCCGAGCCCCGACCTCGGATGGGGCAGCAATGTCCAGCTCTGCAGCCCAGCCAGACCCTTCAGGGCAGCCTGACAGCAAGGAAAACACCGTCATCTTCAACAGAGTCCCCATACCAGCACCACAAATTCAACTGCTTTGTCTTWAAAGGGGGGTTCTGCACCTAAAAAAATTCACAGGTTACCATGCACACATCCCATCGTGCTCCAACGCGTCCCAAACCTTCTTGTGCACAATAATCRGGGTGGGAAACCCAGCTGGTGACACCGAGAGGCGTTTGGCAGGGCTGTGCTAAGCTCCATCACCCTAAAACCACCAAGCACCCACCTTACTCAGGGGTTGTTCGGGAGGTTGTGTTCTTGGTGTCCCTTTGCACCTGTCAAAACACATCTGAGCCTTACAGTGAGAATTTAACTCGTGGGGTTCACAGCAAAATGTCAGAGCAGAGGGAACCTCCTGGGACATTGGTTTCTGTTCCCTCTACCACCAACAGTCACCTCCTGCAATTTCTTCCCTAACCTTTTCCAGGAATWCATTAACATGAAAATGTAGAATCCACCATCCACGCACTCACTCTATCCCCAGCCTTCCCAGCTCGGCTGTGAGTATGGATTGGGCTGGAAATGGTGTTAAAACAGAGAAAAAGGGAACATATCTTTGCGTGGTGGGTTGTAACTTCTGCAGTTTGCTGCTGCGGCCGCGGCTGTGGAAGCAAAGGGTGTCAGCGGGGTCAGAAGAGATAAATTATTGCACAACAGTCAATAAACAGAGCTCAAAGTCAGGGAGGGACAGGCTCTAACCATACCCAGTGTGAGAGGAACTACTACCTGGAGTAGCTGTGCTCATGATCAGCACCTGATCTACACCTGATCAGCACCTGATGTCCCTACAGCTCCCTGCAGGCTCTTTCCCCTTGGGTTGTT